>NC_057814.1:293523159-293523883 GCF_018294505.1 Triticum aestivum | reverse complement strand
GGTCAACTTTTTTTTTGAATCTAGTACTTGACTCCACCAGTAACTTGGACTGATACTTTTTTTCTGGTTCTTCTCATTTTTGTGTAAGTGTAGTCTATAATATTTTTTGATTCTTAGCGTTCTTTCTTTCTAGTTATTATAATTTTTTTGCCTAACATAAGCATTTTTAAGTACTAAATGTTGTCCTCTACTTGAATTGACATATCCTTTTTATAGTGTGTTTCGCTCGCTTTTCTCTTTGTTGTCATTCTTTCCCCCGCACCGCACCGAGGGGCATAGTTGTACTGACACATCTTCCTTGTATGGACTTGCCCCCATTATCTATCTTAGGGGTGTGTGGGTGCGTGTGGAGGTCAACTTTTTTTTGAATCTAGTACTTGACTCCGCCAGTAACTTGGACAGATACTTTTTGTTCTGGTTCTTGTCAGTTTTGTGTAAGTGTAGTCTATAATATTTTTTGATTCTTAGCATTCTTTCTTTCTAGTTATTATCATTTTTTTGCCTAACATAAGCATTTTTTTAAGTACTAAATGTTGTCCCCTACTTGAATTGACATCTCCTTTTTATAGTGTGTTTCGATCGCTTTTCTCTTTGTTGTCATTCTTTCCCCCGCACCGCACCGAGCGGCATAGTTGTACTGACACATCTTCCTTGTATGGACTTGCCCCAGTTATCTATCTTAGGGGTGTGTGGGTGCATGTGGGGGAAACAGAATAACCGCACT
>NC_057814.1:293520463-293521400 GCF_018294505.1 Triticum aestivum | reverse complement strand
ACGACGCAGCATGCCGCGGCGTCGCATGCGGAGGCGAGTCCGTAACACGACTTGCCCCCGCACCGCACCGAGGGGCATAGTTTTACTGACACATCTTCCTTGTATGGACTTGCCCCCATTATCTATCTTAGGGGTGTGTGGGTGCGTGTGGGGGAAACAGAATAACCGCACTGCGCCTGTCAAACAAGCGCACTGCCGCGTTAGCGCGAGGCCGATCCGGAGGGGGGAGGGGGCGGGACCCCCCTCCCCCATCCCGGCGAGGCCGAGCCAGGAACGAACCGTAGCAGGCGACGACGCGGCGTGCCGCGGCGTCGCATGCGGAGGCGAGTCCGTAAGATGACTTGCCCCCGCACCGCACCGAGGGGCATAGTTGTACTGACACATCTTCCTTGTATGGATTTGCCCCATTATCTTGTTGGAAATATGCCCTAGAGGCAATAATAAATAGGTTATTATTATATTTCCTTGTTCATGATAATCGTTTATTATCCATGCTAGAATTGTATTGATAGGAAACTCAGATGCATGTGTGGATACATAGACAACACCATGTCCCTAGTAAGCCTCTAGGAGACTAGCTCGTTGATCAATAGATGGTTACGGTTTCCTGACCATGGACATTGGATGTCGTTGATAACGGGATCACATCATTAGGAGAATGATGTGATGGACAAGACCCAATCCTAAGCCTAGCACAAGATCGTGTAGTTCGTTTGCTCAGAGCTTTTCTAATGTCAAGTATCAGTTCCTTAGACCATGAGATTGTGCAACTCCCGGATACCGTAGGAATGCTTTGGGTGTACCAAACGTCACAACGTAACTGGGTGACTATAAAGGTGCACTACAGGTATATCCGAAAGTGTCTGTTGGGTTGGCACGAATCGAGACTGGGATTTGTCACTCCGTATAAACGGAGAGGTATCTCTGGGCCCACTCG
>NC_057814.1:293508001-293520298 GCF_018294505.1 Triticum aestivum | reverse complement strand
TGTACTGACACATCTTCCTTGTATGGACTTAGCCCCATTATCTATCTTAGGGGTGTGTGGGTGCATGTGGGGGAAACAGAATAACCGCACTGCGCCTGTCAAACGAGCGCACTGCCGGATTAGCGCGAGGCCATGCCGGGGGGGAGGGGGGGAGGGGGGTCGGGACCCCCCCTCCCCCATCCCGACGAGGCCGAGCCAGGAACGAGCCGTAGCAGGCGACGGCGCGGCGTGCCGCGGAGGCGAGTCCCTAACATGACTTGCCCCCATTATCTTATCTTTATTTTTAGGGGAAAACCAGCACTATTATGAATTATTATTTCATTTGTACTTTCTCCTTTCTCCTCTAGAAGAATTGTGATTTCTAGAGGAGAAAGGAGTTGGAACGGCGTCAAAAGGCTGCCTGTGTTCAACGAAGTGATCGGGATGTTGCTCAAGCTCCTGAAGGTGTAGGTGATGAAGGTGGTGACGCGGCCTTTTGAACTGTTGATGCTGGATCTCATGGAAGTGACATGCCTGTGAAGACAAACCTGATGCAAACTCGTTTGATGCAAGTGTTTACTCATGATGCAGTTAAGGAGAAGAAAGATGTTTTGAAGAGGAAGATGTCAGATCAAAATCCTGATGGCACACAGAGGCATAGCCCACGTGTGAAAGCTGGTTCCCAACCTGGTAATAGCAAAGCTGATGGGGATAGTGTTGCTGTGAAGATTGTTCCAAGCAAACTTTGTGGCTCCCCTGTTCGTCGTAGTCCATGGGTTTTGACAAATAAGAAGCCTTCTTCGCCTCCTCTTCCAGAGCGCTCTTTGTTGAAAGAAAATAATAAGCATAAAGTTCATCCCGCGAAGGTGAACAAAGGTGTGAAGAAGCGTGCTCGTGTCGAAGCTGAAGATGTTGTATCTGAAGAAGATGATATAGAAGTTGATTCTGACGATGAATTTGCAGTGTTACGTGTTTTGTACTGTATGTGACTAACTAGTTGTACTTGCAATGATTTAATTGTGTCTGGGCTGATATGCTGGCCAGGCGAGGCTGGTCATTGTTTGCATCAATCGAGGGTGGTACTGATGTTGTTTCAAGAGTTGAACTTGTGCAATCTTTTCTTTTTTCTACTTGCCTTCATATGCTTGTTTTGTTTTCTATATTGATTTATTTAAGGTGTGGCTTCTTTATTTTCATTTACAGCCTGTTAGCGTTATGAGTCCGGTCAAGCCGGTGGGAGGCAATGCCGGAAAAGTTGCCTTGGATGAAGGTGACCAACGGAAATTGAACTTAACTGTGCGATGTTCGTTGGGAGAGGTTGAAGCTTGTGCTAAATTTCTTGAGAGTCGGCATGTGGCTAGGGTTCGTGCAGCTGGTTTTGGTTCTATCTTCAATTGGAGGGTGAAGTCTAACATTTCCCGCCCTCTGATGGGAGTTTTGTACCTGAGGATAGATCCTGATACGATGACTCTTGACATGGGTGAGGCTAATAAGAAGCTTCGCATCACTAGCGATGGTATACAACAATTATTTGGGTTCCCTCGTGGTGGTCGTTCTGCGCCAAGGCCGTCAGAGGATGGATATGACGACGCTCTGATGAAATTAAGATCGGAGCTTGACATTAGCAGGAACAAAGATATCAAGACAAAGGATTTGAGGAATAAGCTCAAGGTGCTCGTCAAGGATCCTAGCAAAGATGACCTTGCTCTGAAAGTGTTCTTCATTATTGTGTTTATGAAGGTTGTGTTGCCTGGTGCCGCCCCGCGTGTTTCTAGAGAGGCAGCAATGTTTGAGGGTCTCGTCTTTGAGGACATGGCTAATATGGATTATTGTCAGCTGATGGTTGATGAGCTTAGAAGGGTTGTTGTCAAGTACCAAGATGGTGTTACCATGGGGAAGGCAATTACAGGCTGTGCTATAGGGCCTGTACTAATGTACCTTGACTGCCTTATCCGTGGCAATACTGCGGAGCCTAACATGCGAGTCCCCCGCATATGTTTCATGGATCCTGTCAAGCTTTCTGATCTGGTTGATGCAGATTTGATAAAAAAAAGGAAATGTAGATCCAAAGACTTGGGTGTTTGGGAAGCTTCCGGTGAGTTTTATTTCTTTCGGTATAGCTATTTTTGCTGGAGTGAGCATGTGTCCCGCAGAGTTACCTATTTAGATTTTGTCATTTCTTAAGCTTTGTGAGGTTTAGGTACGATTTTTAGTACTGTTGTTTCATGTGTGGTTGAACTGAATATCTTTGTTCAACTGTGCTGTCGGTAAATACTGACAAATTGGCACTGACAGTTAAAGATTGATAGTGTTGTTGATTTAAATCTGTTAATATCATGTTTTATTTTTCCATGTGTGTTGCATTGATTAATTAACTCTTTTTCCCCTTGTTTGTAGTGGAAAACGCAAGAGGAGGTTGTTTTTTCCGAGTGTATAAACGGCCAGTCCTGGAGATGCCGTCATCTCAGGTTCCCAAGTTTTCATCTCTGCACGATGAGTTGAGAGATGGCCGTGGTGTTGAGGGTGCTGGTTATGTTCCCCCTGGCCCTAGTAATGCTAGTACTTCACAGAGGCAGGGTTTTAGTATTGATGTTGTTGTTGTTTCTGCGTTGGAGCGCGCTGAGCATATTTTAAGTAATGTGTGTTCTGGGCTGCAAAAGGTCCCAATGACAGTTGAGCGTCTGAGTTGTATCAAAGGTATCCTTCCTGAAGGTCATCAATTTAACGCTGAGGAAGCAGTGGACTATATTGAGATGGTGATATGCGTGACGGTGCTGCTAATCTAGTTCAGAGCTCGGTTCGTCTGTTGAACAACATGAAGCGTTTCAAAGCTATGCAAGACTTGCGCTGCAAGCCATATGAGGAAAATGCAAATGTTGTTATTAGGCAGAGTGAGGAGGATGAGGCTGCTGCCACCGACAGCAGGGCTGGTGATGGTACTGAGGCTAATGTTTCTGGTCATGAAACAAATGATGTTGGCTTGGAGCGCCCTGTTGTTGATGTGAGTCAGTCCTCGGTGTTTGCAACTATGTTGTTCTGCTGTCAGTATTGTAGTTGAACTTTCCCATCTTCATCTGTTTATTAATTTTTCTTCCATGCAGATTGAGCAGGATGAGGCAGCTGCCACCGACAGCAGGGCTGATGATGGTACTGAGGCTAATGTTACTCATCACCATCCGAACGATGTTGGCTTGGAGTACCCTCTTGTTGATGTGAGTCAGTCCTCGGTGTTTGTATGTTTTTACTATGTTGTTCTGCTATCAGTATTGTAGTTGAACTTCCTGATCTTCATCTGTTTATTAATTTTTTGTTTTCATGCAGGAGACTAGTCATAATGTTGAGGCTGGTATTGACCGTGGAGTTAATGATCCATCTACTGATAAGTGCAAGGTTATTTTTATTTTTATTGTGTTTATTCATATTTCTTGAATTTTCATGCGCACCAATGTGCCTTGCTTGTCCATTTTTCTATCCCACACCGTTAAGAGTTTGCAGGTGATACCTACCTTTTTTGTTACTGTGGTTTAATTCCTTGTGTTTATTGTTGCTAATAATAGCATTGTTTTTCTTGCTTCATTACATTTGAATCAGGGTCCTGTTGTTGGCGACGAGCCTTGTTCGCCCGTTGGTGATATTGCTTTGAATGTTAGCAGCAGCAAGATCGATGATGTTGCTGTGAATGCTTCTAAGGTTTGTTTTTCTATGCACCTCTTGCTAGCTTATTTTTTATTGTTAGTTTTTATCATATTATTCACTTTTTCTGAATTTTTATTTCTTCAGATGACTGATGTTGAGCGTGAGGCTGTCCTTAGTGGTGGAGATGATGCTCGTGGTGTTCCATTGAGTAGTGGGCGCGATGTTGGTACCAAAGTTGTTGATGAGGATGTTGCTGCTGCCAGCATACTTGATGCCAAATCGTCTGGTGTTGGTATTGCTGGGAATGAAAATGTTTCTGATTGTGAAGATTTGCCGCCGGAGAATTTCTCGCTTGGAGGTCTTGATTACGGTGATGCATTGCAAGATGCTTCTAGCGTGGAGGAGGTGCCATCTGAGGATGATGATTTACTTCTGTCGATTTCTTCTGGCCCCTTGACGCAGGAGGCGCTCGTGTCATCCCAGGATTTTCTTTCAACAGACCCTGAAAGCGCAACAATATTGGTGTCCTCTCAAGATGTCCCATCGTCAAACCCTGAAACTGGAGGCATATTGGTCTCATCATAGGAACTACCGTCGTCGTCAAACGCTGATAGTGCAGGTAAGGACTTGTAAATGAGGCGTACTTCTCAATTTTGGCATTTTGGACATGTTCACTTGTAGTGCTTGAACTTATTGTTTTTCTTCTTTTTCTGCAAGCAGAAAGTGGTAATGTTGTTAAGGTTGATATGTTTTTCTTCGCTGTTACGAGGTTGCGCACGAACGGTATGAAATGGTTAGTTTGGGATTTTGCCCGTACCATTTTTGTCTCTTTTTTTCTCTCATATGATTATTGTTGTTGTTGCAGTAGTTTTAATTCATGTAATCTTTTGTGTTTTTCTAGTCACAAGCCGATGTTTCAAAATAAAGAATGTGATGCCAGTGTTGATTCTATTGCTAAAGCGTTTGTCCCCACTGGCATGCTCAACTCAGACAGTGCTGACGTTGTTTTATATTCTCTACGTCAGAAGTATCGAGACACTGACAAGTTGATAGTTCCCAGATGGGTGACGGTCAGTATTTTGCTTTGTAGATAGGATGATAACTTGTTTTGCCAATTTTCTAATTGTTGTTGTTCTTTTTGTACAACAGACCCAGATCCGTGATGGAAATATTGATTCCAATGTGCTAAATTGGTTCACGAGATCGGGTGCTGATGGTTTTGACCAAGTAGGTGAACTTGAACTTTTTGTACTCATGAACTAGAACTGTCCTGTTTTATTGCAAGTTTGGGAGGTGGGGGAATGAACTTGAGTAGCCTGCTTTTACCCCTGCACTTATGAATGATGTGTGCTTCTTTTTTGGAAGCTGAACTTATTGTCGCAAGGAAATTGAACTGATATGTTTGTTGCAATTTTGGGCAGTGGATATAAACTTGAGTAGCATTTATTTTTTGTAGTGTTTTGCTTACTCGATTAGAACTTATGATTATCTGATTTTTGTTTGTACTTCTGAATTTCAATTTCCTTCTTTTATTTTATTGTTTGGAGGCTGAATTTTTTGTTTCATTCTGATTTGTTAAATTCACTTTTCCTATGCGATTTTTTTCAGCTTCTTTTCCCTACTTTTGATCCGCCATCATTTGCGGCTACCGTGAAGCCTAGCGACGAATCTGGGCATTGGTGCTTGATTGTTCTGAATTTGAGGTTCCGTCGTTTCGAGTGTCTTGATTCACTGCGTGATGAAACCTGAAGTGATGCAGTTAGATTCTTAAGGACTATGACAGATAACATAAAGAAGCTTTGGAGGGAGTCCAGCGTAGACAGGGCCAAACCGTTCTCATCAGTGCATATTGATGGTTTCTCTTGCGAGTTTGTGCGGATGCCGCAGCAGAAAAACACATGAGTATCCGTTTTTAATGAGTTTTTGTTGCTGGGAGGGTGGTGTTCCTGTATTTTCGCATTTGTGATGTACCCATTTGTTTTTTCTTTTGTTAACAGGCATGATTGTGGATTCTTTATGCTACAAAGCTGCAAGACCTATCATTGTCGGGAGGATGGTGTGATTGAAATGTTGGATTACAGCCACGAAGACATTCTTGACATTAGGAAGACTTTTCTGTATACCTGCGCAACTAGCGATGTGTTTGATGTTGACTTCCGTGGTTTGCTTGGCATCGAACCCTGTACGTAATGCATGACCTTTTATAATTTTTTGCAGCTTGTACTTCTTGATTGGTACTGTCATGAATTATGTATTTGAACTTTACCCTTGATGTGGTCTTTTCTTTTTTTATTTTTGCAGGTGAGTGGCTGGATCTTGATGAGCATGACTACAGGATCTTTGGCAGCCAGTTCTCGGAGCTCGAGCGCGTATCTATTGATCTTAGCCAGGGGCGTTCTCCAGAAAAGACAAGATCTGGTCTTATTAAGGGGCGGTTGGGAGCTCTGAAAGGTTCTACGGCTGCTTGTGCAGAGAGCCCCTCTACACCCAAGAATCCCATTGTGGAATTGATAGACAGGGATGATGATGCGTTTGACAAGATTGCTGGCATGGGAAGAGTCACCAGGAGCGCTGCTGCTGCCAAGGGTTTATCCCCACTTGCTGGAATAGTGGCCCGTAGAGCTGGTGGTGCTACGAAGGATCCTTCTTTGGATTCTGGCAATGTTACAAGCACGAAGCGTGCACCCAGAGCTCCTATAAAGTTTTGCTCCCCTGTGCAGCAGCTTCACCCTCATAAATTCCCTCACCTGGACAAGGCTCGCAAGTTGTATAATCTGTTGCCTAGCGATGAAGCATGTGAGAAGTATGCCGAGTGAGTACCTCTCATTACGTTTCCTCTTCTTTTCCTCTGTTGTTTGTAACTGCTAGATAAATATGACCTGAACTGTTACTTTTTATACAACTTGAACTGCTATGAATGCCTTATCTTGCTTCCCCTGCTTTTTGTTCTTGTCTGTGCTGCAGGAATACATTCTCAATGATACCTCAGCCCGATGGTAGTGTAACCAGCTTCACTGGGAAACGCATCTGGGAAGTTTTTGCACCTGGGCAAATGATGGAGGGTGATGTAATGGACTTCCTCATTGATGATTGGAAGAAGGATCCTGATAGAAATGTTGATTTTGCGTCTAGGAAAAGGGTATTGCTGAGTCCATATTTCATCACGGTAATCAATCAGATCGTTTGTTTCTCTTAAACAGCACTGCCTATTGTTTTACAAGTTTTAATAATACTTTGCTTGTTGATCCTTTCCCCTGTCTATTTCTTTCTGCGCTTTTTGCAGGTTGTGCTTGACTGTACGTTTTACGGTGATGAAAATAAAGTGTTTAATGTGGAGAGTGTAGCGAGAGATTTCAAGAGCTATGTCAAATAAAAGGAAGACTTGCTCACTGCCGACCTTGTGAGTTCTACTAGCTGATTTTTGGTTTTAATTGTTTGTTGTCATGCTGGTTTTTATTTTGAATATTTAACATCTCTTTTTTGGTCATTTGTTTTTAGATCATGATGCCTCTATTCAAGCCTATGGTTTTATCAAAGGATAAGAAAGTGAACCACTTTTCCTTATATGTCATGAATCGGTACCGAAGTAGCGTTGACATCCTTGACTCTTTACCTTATCCGAAGAACCATCGTCCTTCAAAGAACACCTATCATAAAGACTGCGAGAAGATTGTGAGTGACATTTATTATCTGTACTGGATTAATTTTTCCACGTCTTTGTTTCTGCTTTTCTGAGACCTGAAAATGTGTGGTTTCTTTTCTTTTTTTACAGATCTCTAGGATGGTCCAAGTAATGAACGCTTTTTATGGTGATGCTCGGTACAATGCGAGCAAGCAGCCCTAATGGGAGCTTTTTGCAAAGAAACCAACGTTTGTGAAGGTTCCACTTCAAGGGGCGAATGAATGTGGCCATTATACTGTGAAGTATGCGGGACCCTATGATGGTGAAAAGATCGTTGGGAACATTCAAGATAATGATGTGGGTTCTAGTTGAGCTTTTCACTTTTCTGTGTTTGGCTGATTGTGTATTCTTCTTTTTAAAGTGTCATGATTTTTGATAATTTGTTTTATTGTTTTGCAGCCTCGTATTATTGGTTGGAATGTTGAGGATCTGTATAGAGTTGTGTTCAATCGGAATAACCAGCTTCTGGTGACGGAGCTTCCCAAGGAGTTTCAGGCTTTAGCTCCTGGCGCATAGAAGAAATGGTCATCATTTGCGTAGTGAAATGGATAGTTGTGTGATATATCTCTTGAAAGCATTGTAGGCTTTGATTGTAGTGTTTGGATGTCTTGTCAAGTACTATGTAAAAAACTGGTATATTTTGTGTTGTGTTTAAGTGTGGCACAATGTTTAACAATCTTTATTTCCCTGATGATAGTGTGGTTGAATAGCTGTTTTCACTTGTGTATGTTTCATTGGGAATTCGTTTTCGTTAAGTTCTATTTTTTGTACTGAAGTCATGTAAACTAGTTGAACTGAAAACACCTTTTCCCAAGTTCATTACGAGTTGTTGCTGGAACAGTGAGATTTATTTTATTTTCATCTGTCCCAACCTAGGTTGGACCTTTATAGTTTCTGTACCCTCTTTTCTTGTACTTATAGTATAGTTCTGTTAGTACTGAATTGTAATGTCATTCAGCGTAAGGCTTTTAAAATTTGGTGTCACGATGGCACTTGTGGATCTAGCGTGAGTGGAGTGACGCTTCCTTGTTATGTAGAACTTATTTCATATAATGTATTAGAACTAAAGTTTCTTTTGGGATTGAAATTATTTACGACCAAGTTGCTACGTGATCTCTAGCCAGATTTTATTTAAGTATAAGAAATTTAGCAAAATTTGAGAGCCAATTTTTTGTTTGAACTTCTTGAATTTTAGTAGTTGAACTTCATAGTAAAAGTTAAAGCACTGGTTTAAATTAGCTACATTTAATAGACAGACGTATAAAGTTCATAATGACTTCACTAGTCAATGTGGGCTGATGCTTCTGTTGTTTGTTTTTTGTTAATTTTGTCCTTGGTTGAACTGTAATCTATTTGGTTGAGTCTTGGCCTTCTTTTTCAAGGCATTAATTGGTATCATCATAGCACTTACCGAATAAACTAAGTTGTACTGAGATTTCAATTGTGCTGGTACTTTGATCATTTTATTTTCTTGTGTTGTTTGAAGCTAGTGCCTCACTGGTCAATGTGGGCTGATGCTTCTGTTGTCTTTCTTGTGATTTTTCTCCTTGGTCGAACTGATATCTTTTTGATTTAGTTTTGGCCTTCTTTTTACTAGGTTGTGGTTCTTCTCAAGGCAATGTTTGGTATGATCATAGTACTTGCCTTATAGACTAAGTTGTACTGAGATATCAGTTGTACTATTACTGTTATTCTTTAGTGTGTCAATGTTTTATGGAATGTGAACTGAAGCTTCCCGTTCCTTTCTATATTTTGTAGAATGAATGTACCGTTTGTTCAAGTGTACCAGAACTCTCGGTCCTAGCATGCTAGTGACTAGGAAATACGTACTGATTGTTCTTTGCTTTTCCTGTTGCAGTACTCAGTAAATTTCTAACTACTATTAGCACGATGCTGTTAGTAGTGAATGTTGTCCTCGGCTGAAACTTAGCCTTTTCAGTGTTCTTCTAAAACATAAAACTGATTTCTTGTTGTGATAGTACTACCGTAAATGTCTAAGCTGTACTGAGCGTCCAAGTCTACTATTTGCTATTGTCCTTAGTTAGTCTGGCACTGTTTTTGTTTTTTGTGAAAATATCCATGTGTGATTTTTGTTTCTCCATGACTAGTGCTGCGTGGCAGCCATCAAGTTTCAACTTCAACCTACTTCAACTTCAAATGATGGATCAACAAAATAGGAAGCTAGCAAACTTGTTGAACGACATAAGCAAACGATGTACTTGATAGACATAGGCAAACTTGTTCAAACCCTGACACACATAACATAAGGTAGTTGGTTCAACATAACGAAAGCAAATTACAAATCTGAAACAACAAGATTAAGGACAGGCAGAAGTGCGAGCAACACGAATGCAGACTTTCGTGCATCTTCATCCCGCGAAGTTGCAGTGGTAGTAGGGGTCAGCCTCCTGCTCTTTTGAAATATCCCAACTTGTCATCATGTTGTCGATTGTCTTCCATGACTTGTACGTTGCATACGCATCTATTCCTGCGTACGTGATGAGGTTGTCTGGAAGCGGGCTGGTCCCCCACAGTTTGTGGTCTCCCCTGTCCATCTTATTCTTCATGGCGCTGTAGAATGGGTGGATTACGCCGCCTGCAACATCGGCCAAGGAGTCGTAGTATTTGTTGGTCTTTGGATCTTTCCACTTGCGCTGCATGTCGATGAAGTTGTTGGGGTTGATCTCCAAACCAGACTTGTTCAGCATCGGGTTGTCACCTCCAGTGCTGAAACCGAGAAATGTGTACAATTTCTCCTCCTGCAGGAAGTCTTTGAGGCGCTTGGGCCTGCAAGAGGGAGGACACACATTTAAAGTTTAGTCTTCTTTTTTGAATATTTAATTCTTCTGCTTTTTGGTTTTACAAGTGATAATCCATGAGGTAGATGCTTATATAGTATAAGTTATGGACGAATGTAGTTCAGAAACTAGTACACAAAGTCCTGAAATTAAATTCAACTACACCATGTTATTTTTCTTTTTTGCTATCTTAAGTGCTTCACCAAATGCTTCACCAAATTCAAGAATCATTTTACCAGATTCAATGATATATGTGCTGCTTGATTCAAGTTTAGTTTTCTTTTTTGTTGAATAAAAGACCTATAACAGTGCTTGATACATCTTTGTGCATCAATTCTATATCAAGTTGAGAAATTAATTTGAGAAACATGTGCATCAAGATATGGACCTATACCACTTCACCAAACACCTTTTAATACATCAATTCTATAAACTATACTAGTGCATCAAGATCAGAATCTATGCTAGTACATCAAGTTCAGAAATTAATTTGGTGCATCAAGTTCAGAATTCTATAAACATTTTTTCAGATGCTAATCTAGTGAAACAATCCACTTCACAATTCCAGAAATGCATGTAACTTGAGAAACATGTACTCGTGCATCCACTTCACAAACTATAGTAGTTCATCTAGTTGGGAAACAAGTTTAATGAAGTTTTTAGTGAGTAGTACTAGTACAACAGATGAATGAACAGTAGTATGGGTTACCATTTTGTGGCTGCTACGATGTGGTACACCAAGCAGAGTTCCTCGATGCACAACTATAGGACTGCCGCCATCTGTGGAGGTTCATCGTCGCTGGTGAACTCCACATCAACTCCGATGAAGCTCGGATACAAGCCGCCGCCCTTCATCCTGAGCCTGCTCATCACCTCATCGGCCTTGTCTGGTTCGCTGGTGCAGACGATCTCCAGCGTCTCTTTGCCGTGGAACTCAACCCCTGTGAGGGTTCTCGTGTACTCGCGCTTCTCGCCGGGGACGTGAACGTCGACGAGGTTGCTGCTCTTGTCCGACGGCTCGCCATGATGATGCTTGGAGGACGGTTCCTCCGCCATCGCCTTCCTCTGGCGACTGTGGGCTTGGGAGAGAGAAGTTTGTGGTTTGTGTGCAGTGGAGATTGAAGCGGCAATGGTGGTTTCTGGCAATGAGGCAGAGATGGAAGACAATGGGGTATTTTGCAGTGCGTCGACGGGGATGTGTGGGAGGCGGTTCGTCGGGGGCGTGGGTGTGGTGGTCGTGGGGGTCCCCGTTTGCAGTCCCTTGTCGCAACCGCTCAGTGGGTGCCGCGGGTGGTGGCCTGGAAGAAGCAACCGTCCAAGTCAAATGGTTTTTACTGCTGCACTGACTTGTCTTGTCAAGCTGTACTTATGACCTGCTAAATCCCACTTGCACGTCTCAGGGGTGGTGATGATGGCATTTTGGACTGTTTAGGTGACGTATGCTTTGTGATGTTTTTCCATGTGGGTGTTAAGTATTGCTTTTCCACTGAAGTCTTATAGACTAGTTTATCTCAAAACATTTTTCAATGCCCTGGGAGTTGTTGCTCAAAACTGTTACTTATTTTATTTTCATCTGTACTAACCTAAGTTAGGCCTTTATAGTTTTTGTATTCTCATTTTAGTGCACTTATGGTTTAGTGTTGTGTGAACTGAAATGTAATTTCATACAGCGTGCGGTTTTGAAATTTGGTGTCACACTGGTGTGAGTGGCCTAACTGATCCTGCTTTTTTAGTACTGATGTCATATGTATGTTTGAACTGAGTTTTTTTGTTTTCTTGGGTGGTTTGGGGGACTGAGATTATTTTACGACCAGATCATTCGTTGAGGTGTGTACATATTTTATATAAATTAGAAATTTAGCAGAATTGACAAATAAATTCTATTTGAACTTCTTGCATTTTAGTAGTTGAAGTAGTCAGAATTTATATAAATAATAAATTTAGCATAATTGACAAACATTATATATTTGAACTTCTTTTATTTTAGTAGTTGAACTTGTCAAAATTTATATAAATAAGAAATTTAGCATAATTGACAAACATTATATGTTTTGAACTTTTTGCATTTTAGTAGTTGAACTTGTTAGATTTTATATAAATAAGAAATTTAGCATAATTGACAAACATTATATGCTTTGAACTTTTTGCATTTTAGTAGTTGAACTTGTCAGATTTTATATAAATAAGAAATTTAGCATAATT
>NC_057814.1:293495195-293507703 GCF_018294505.1 Triticum aestivum | reverse complement strand
TGTTTGAACTTTTTGTATTTTAGTAGTTGAACTTGAAAGTAATATTTAATTCGGTTTTTTAAATTATGTACATTTAACAGATAGGCTATTAAGTTCTCTTCTTTTTAGAGGTTCATTGTTTTTGTATCATATTTTCTCCCTTTTTTATCATCCGTGGTGCAGAGCTAAAATTATTTATATTTATATTTTTTGTATTTAAATTTATTGCCTGCGAACTAGTATTTGAATTTATATATTTTCAGTTTCGAACATTTTTCTTGTAGTTTATATTTCTTTGTGTCGCCCTCTGGTTTGTTTAACTGGGCTTATTGGTGGGGTGTTTGTAAACGATGCAGGCTATTGGGCCGTTTTGCAGCCCAGATAGCTCGTCCGCGCGGCTGTGCAGTGCGGCGTGCGCATGCGCTCTGGGTTTAGTCCCACCTCGCTAGTCGAGGGGGCTCCGGACCTGTTTATAAACGCAGACGAGGCTCACTGGTCGAACTCCTCTGAATACTTACCTGAGCGCTTATACAGGGCGCTAGCTCTCTCTCATGACCTGTGGGCCCTGATCGGTGGGCCCGGCGTTGTGCGAATTACTAGGGATTTGCCTATGGGCTCGAGTTCAAGTATCTAGCAGCGTCAGGGCCTGCGCCTGACCTTGGGCGGTCAATTTTTTCTTTTTTTGTTTGTTTGAATCTAGTACTTGACTCCACCAGTAACTTGGACTGAAATTTTTTGTTCTAGTTCTGTCAGTTTTGTGTAAGTGTAATCTAAGATGTACTTGCGTGTAGACTTAGTTGTACTGATAGTCCATTCATAGTAGCGCTTACAGACTGATGCTTCTTTGTACTTTTTATTGTAGTAAGTATCTACTGTCTGATCAAGTGTACTAGTACTGTCATTCTTAATCTGCAAGCGACCAACATAATTGTGTGCTGATGCTTCTTAACTTTTTCTGTTTGTAGTACTTGTTAATTTTCTAGCAGCTACATATGAATGAGAACACTACATGAAGTACTAAGAATTTTTGCTTCAACTTTCGAAGCGTTGTTAAGCAACTCAAATTGTGCTGATTGTTCTCAACGTTATGTTTTCTATACAATACTGAATCGAAACTAGACATGGAACAACGTTGTGTGATTATTTGCATCATAACTAGTACTTTAGAGCAGCCACAAAGTTCCATTCAGAAGCTACTTTTGAATTTGAAATGATGGATTAACAACATACGAAGCTACCAAACTTATATAATGAGATAAGCAAAACATTGTACTTGATGACATAAGTAAACTTGTTCAACCATGACAAGCACGACATAATCATACTGGTTCAACCCAACAAGAGCAAACTACTAATTTGAAACAACAAGATAAAAGGCAAGCACAAGCGGAAGTAAAACGAAGGCAGGCTCTGATGTATCTTCATCCCATATAGGGGCAATAGGGGTGGTCGTTGAATTACACAGCCTCTCGCTCTTTTGCAAATTCCGAACCATCTGTGATGTAGTCGATTATGATCCATGACTTGTACGTGGCGTACGCATCTACTCCTGCGTACTCGATGAGGTTGTCTGGCAGCGGGCTGGTCCCCCACAGTTTGTGGTCTTCCTGCGTGTTGATGTTCTTCTTCATGCCTTTGTAGAATGGGTGGATGACGCTGGCTGCAACATCGGTCAAGGAGTCGTACTCTTTTCCGGTGTATGGAACTCTCCACTTGCGCTGAATGTCGATGAACTTGTTGGGGTTGATCTCCAAACCGGACAACTTTAGCTTCTCTTTGTCGCATTCAATCCTGAAACCGGCAAATGTGAACAACGTCTCATGCTGCAGCATGTCGTTCAGGCGCTTGGGCCTGCAAGGGGAGAGACATTTTGAAAATTAGCATTACTTTGATGTTTGAATTATTCATTTTTGTTTTGTTTTACAAGCGATGAATCCATGAAGTAGTTGTTTATGTAGGATAAATAATGGATGAATGTACTTCAAAAACAAGAAAACAAAGTTCTGAAATTAAATTAAGTACATCATGTTATTCTTCTTTTTGGATTATACATAGTATCAGTCAATGTTGTATGTTCTGCTTTGGTACTAGTTTAGTTTACTTTTGTTGAATAGGATAACACATAACCAGTGCTTCACCAAGTCCTTAGTTTATTTTCTTATGAAAATAACATTAGATCAAATTCAGAAAATACTTCACTACATCAAGTTCAGAAACATCTTTTTAATACATCGAGTACATAAACTACACTATTGGATCAAGTTTAGAAACTACACTAGTCGATCAACTTCAGAAATTAATCTTCCGCAAGATTTTCCAAATAGTAATCCAGTGCAACAGGTTCAAAAATACATTTATAGTGTATCTACTTGAGAAAATGCAGTAGTGCATCCACTTTTCAGAAACACACTAGTACATCTAGTTGGGAAACAAGTCTGATGAAATTTTTAGGATACAGTACTAATAAAACAGATAAACCAAACAGGGCAAATGAGTAGGATGGCTCACCATTTTGTGGCTGCTGCGATGTGGTACACCAAGCAGAGCTCATCGATGCACAACTGCAGGACTGCTGCCATCTGGGGAGGTTCATCTTTGTTGGTGTAGTGCACACCAACGCCTACGATCCTACGACGCTGGCCGCAAGCCTGCTTCCAGAGCCTGGAGATCACCTCGCCGGCCTTGTCTGGTTCGCTGGTGCAGACGGTCTCCAGCGTCTCCTTGCCGTGGAGCTCAACCCCTATGAGGGTTTTGGTGTACTTGCGCTTCTCACCGGGGATGTGAACGTCGACGAGGTTGCTGCTCTTGTCCGACGGCTCGCCTTGATGACGCTTGGCAGACGGTTCCTCCGCCATCGCCCTCCTCCGGCGGCTGTGGGCTTGTGAGAGAGAAGTTTGTGGTTTGTGTGCAGTGGAGATGGAAGTGGCAATGGTGGTTTGTGGGAATGAGGGAGAGATGGAAGAGAATGGGGTTTTTTGTAGTGCGTCGATGGGGATTTGTGGGAGGCGGTTCGTCGGGGGCGTGGGTGTAGTGGGTGTAGTGGCGTGGGGTCACCGTTTGCAGTCCCTTGAGACAACCGCTCAGTGGGTGGCGCGGGTGGTGCCTGGAAGAAGTAACCATCCAAGTCAAATGGTTTTTACTGCTGCACTGACTAGTCTTGTCAAGTTGTACTTATGACCTGCTAAATCCCACTTGCACATCTCAGGGGTGGTGATGATGGCATTTTACTGTCGCACTGATTCGTCTTGTCAAGTTGTACTTATTAGCTGCTTATCCCACTTGCACGTGTCAGGGTTGGTGATGATGGAGGTCTGCACTCCTCTACTGTGGTACTTGGACTGGTGATTGAAGTGTAATTGAACTTACCAAATACCAGTGAGACTATGTGTGATGCTAATGTTTTTTAAAACAATTTTTTTATTTTTTAAAGGATTGTTTATATCAAGATAATCTCTGAGTATTTTTTACAGATAAATTAGATTTTCATCAGTACAGAATGTATTATATTCGCATTTTGCTTGAGGTAATTATTTTTATGTACTGATGGTCTTTCTGAATTGGGACTGGCAGAAGCAGACATAGCTTTGTTTTTTAAAAACGATGTTTTTTTGAGGTGTTCACGGGTGTGTTTGTTTTACTATGCCTTTGTACTAACGACTGAGAATTATCAGTACTGATGTACTATAAGAGTTTAAATTTTTCTTAACATATTTTTGCTGAGTTACTGGTCGACAGTAGTGTTTGCGTCAGATAAATCCAGATAAGTTTTTTCAAATGTATTTGTGACTGCATTCAAAAGGATTATCAAATGGTTGACATAATAATGTCACTGCTCCAGCGGGCACAAATCACAAATTATATCAGTACTGATGTGTACTCTGCCTTGTAGTGACGATTGAGAATTATCAGTACTGATGTAGTATAAGAGTTTAAATTCTCCTTAACATATTTTTGCTGAGTTACTGGTCGACAGTAGCGTTTGCGTCAGATAAATCCAGATAAGTTTTTTCAAATGTATTTGTGACTGCATTCAAAAGGATTATCAAATGGTTTACATAATAATGTCACTGGTCTAGCGGGCACAAATCAAAAATTATATCTTAACTATAGTACTGATCGAGAAATCGACGATAAAGCTAAATAAGTTTTGGTAACGACAGTGTTTCTGAAATGTTTCCTCATTGTGTGCCGAGGCAACTGAGACTACAAGCTTATTTTTTAGTTGACACAGTAGCATAACCACTATGTATTGTTCAGTCTTGAGCTTCTCCTAACCGGCCCCGAATGTTGTGCCTTGCCGGCGCCCTTTCCTGGTTGAGCCTTGGCAGCTTCATCGTCAGTTTTAGTTTCCTCGTCCCCGACACTGTCATCTTCATTGTCTTCGTCTGATTGGTCGTCATTCTCGTCAAACTCTTCTTCTTCATCGTCTTCATTTGATTTTTTGGAACTCTGTACCTTGCCCTGTTTATGTTCAGCGCCACTGACCTCCTTGCCCACTTTGCACGTGCGGGCATTATGTCCATCAGTTCCCCCACACTTGCGGCAAGTGTAGCTGTTACGTGTGTTGTCTCCATTGGTAGAAACCTGGGTGGCTCCAATCTGCTTGTGCAGCGTTTGCTTGTTGACAGTGGCATCTGTGCGGAGTGGGCATGTGCGGTAGTTATGGTTGCTCACGACGTTGCAGAATCCGCATGACCTTATCCCTAGAGGTTTGCCGTCCGGGCCAAATTCCACGCGCTTGATGGGGCGTGGCGGCTTTTTGGCTGCTGCTTTCGCTGCTTGCATTTTACTCTTCCTTCCCTTTGTGTTTGAGAATATGGGTGGTTTAATCACCCTTTCCTATTGCTGCCGGTAGGATGTCCTGTTGTCATGTCGTTCACCTACAGCACCATCAATCTCATGATCTTGCATGTGAGCATGCTGCTCTTGAGTGTGCACATGGGCAAGCTCTGGTTGTTGTTGCTCATCTTCCTCGTTGTCGAACGGGTCAATAGCTCCCAGATGGTTCATCTCGGATAACATTGTAGCAATATCTTGCTCAATTGCTTCATTGTCCGCGACACCTCCATTTTCAGCAGAATGCATGGCGTCGAGTTCTTGTTCAAGTTTGTCCATGACGACCCGTGACCTCGCCATTTGCTCTTGGCTTCTCAAGCTTTTTCTGTGCACCCTCATGTTCAGCGTCAGCAGTGAGCTTTCAATGCAGTATTGGGATGCCTTGTTTGACGCTACTGTCCTCAAGTCATTTCTGTTGAATGTTGGCTAGATGTTCGGGCGTTTGGTGTATCTCCTGAAGATGTATTTCTCTGGAACGCTGGCAGCCTTAATTGTCTGCATCATGCACAGGACATGCACGCAGAAAAGACCTGTATTTTTTTGGAAGAGGTGCATGTTTTTTGTCATTTCATTCGAAGAAAAACTTTGCAAAAAAAGGTAGTACAGTATCTAACATCTTTTTTTTAGTCCTCACATGTGTGGTCCCATAGCCTGCATTCGCACTCATATGTTTCTCCCACGGGGTCTGCAACCACCTGGAATGCGTGCTGAGACCACGCAGACAGTTTTTGCGGGTTGTTGTAGCGCACGAGGTACTTTGTGGGTTGTTCCGTCTCTGTCGCCGTGAAGAGTGTGCTCAGTTTTAGCCTTTTTCTGATCTCGCTGTACATAGCTCGTGAGTAAACCTTTGCCATCTGGGTGTCAAACCCATAGAAGGTCAGCGTGTTTTGTTCCTTCTGCACATGCAAGAATGATGACCAAATTATTAGTTTTCTCGCAGCAAAAACTTGTCTAACTAATAAAGTTTTACTTTAGTAAGCATGTTTTTTTGTCTCACGACAGGTGATAGAGCTATACCCTGTTACCCATTGTCTCTTGGTTCTCTGTCTACCTCCTGGTTTTGACGCAGGAGTTTACCTGGCTGACAAATCGGTGTAGGTTTTTTCTCTCACTTACAAAGTTCTTCTTGAGCACATAGTTCATGCTCTCACTTCGTTGTGTCGATGTCATTTTGGCGCAGAAAATTTCTTTGAAGTAGGCTGATATCCATTTCTCACGCTCGTTCCACATGGCCACCATCGTGGCATCATCATGGAGGTTGTACCTATCCACGAGTCCTTTCCAGGCATCCTCGAACTCAGTTGGCATGAGGGGCCAGTTGAGGGTTGATGTGAATTCATCCTTAAAGTCTTTGTGCAGGTAGTACAGGTATGCGAGGTGTTCCTTGTACTTCTTCCTAATGTGCCAGCGGCACAGCTTGTGTACTGTGTTCTTGAAAGCATCTGGGGTCGCTGAAGACATTGCCAGGCACTGGTCTGGTAATGAGAAAAGAGACGTGGAGTGGTCAGCAGATGGTGGTGCATATATACAAATAGAACTGACACAACATTTTTACTGTGTTATTTTCCTTTTATTTTTTGGGGGAGGGGGGGTTGGGGTGGTTGGGGGTGGTTTTGGCGGTTGTACCTGTGAGGATGCATGTAGGAGCCTTCCCTCTCATGCACCTTAAAAATGTCTTGAACAGCCATCTGAATGAATCTGCATCCTCGTCTCTTATCAGGGCGAAACCAAAGAATGTAGTCTGTAAGTGGTTGTTAGTACCGACAAACACCCCAAGTGGCATATGGTACTTCTAGGTCTTATATGTGGTGTCAAATGTTACGCAGTCACCAAAGTCCTGATAGGCCCCTCGGCAGCTTGCGTTCGCCCAGAATATGTTCTTAACTCTGTCGGACTCATCGAGTTGCATGTCACAGAAGAATTCCCTGTTTATAGATTTCATCTCCCTAAAGAAGCTGACAGTCTTTAGGACATCGTCCACATCATCCATCCATGAATTCTTTGCTTTCCTGCATATTAAAAGTTCATTCAAAAATGCATGTTGAACTGGCGTCAGGTCATGCGTTGCGTAATATGTTTGTACTGACAGAGGAAAAAAGACGGAAGCGGTTTATGGGAGGAGAACAATTTTGTACTTACAGGTTAATCAGGTCTTTGGCATTCATTTCGAGGAAGTAGCTACCAGGGTCATCACCACCCAGTATGCTCATGATTTGCACGTGTTCAATGCCTTTGAACTGCAGGTACTTGACGTATTCCAAGATTGTTTTGTCAAAGTTTTTGTGGGAGTGCAAGAAGACAAGCATTTGCGGAGTGAGCTGTAGCATGTGGTTGTGTTCCCAGACTCTGTTTTACGACAAATGTTCCATCCTTTTCCTTCTTCAGCCTCATTTTAGCCCCGCGGTTAGTCCTGGCTGTCGTCTTGTTCCGCTGTCTATCTACTTCAGACACCTTTGATTCATAGACTCCATACCACGTGCAATAAATGTAGGCTCTGGTCTTAAACTTGGGGCCCTCCTTGACAGCAAAACCCGCGTGCTTCGCATAGACGTTGTAGAAGTTCTTTGCTTCTTCGAAAGTTTCATAGCGCATCTCTAGTCTTGGCAGAACGTAAGGTTCAATGTTAGGTGGCTGCACGCAACAGTGAGCAAACAAAAACGCAGTTATGAAAATGTTAGATGGGGTGGTCACATTACCATGGTATGGACTATGCTTGTATGTTTTTTTTCTATATGGATACTTACATGTGTATAGCTCTGTGTTGCCGCCGGTGTTTGTTGTTCACCCTGGTGTATGGGCGTGGGTGGTGTCACCCTTGGCACATGCAGCAATGCATCTCTTGGAGGGAGCAATGTTGACGAAGATCTCCGTCTCTCATTGTACGGCCGTCTCCCCTCAGATTCATTGCGAGGTTGCTCCTGTCTATATGGCTCATATGTTGTACTTTGGAACCTGCTAGAGTGGCCAAAATTTCTGTCTCTTTGGCCTGGTCTTCCCGTCACAACCGCTTTTGCAGCACGGATGATTGATGTTGACGGAGCGACTGGTGGAAGCCTTGTTGCAACCCATCCACGGCTCCCTGTCCTTGCCTTTCTGCATGCGCTAGGGAAGGAAAACATCTGTTGTTGTGGAAATTGTTGGCCTTGTTGCAACCCAGCAGTGGCAAAGCTTGTATTCCCAGATATTGGTGTTTGCTGCATAGAAGAACCTATCCGTGCTTCTAATGATTCCGGTGTATCTTGAAATCTTCCTGTATTGTTGAAGTATCCATGTTGTATTTCTAGTGTTACCCAACCAGGTGGTGCCCCATATCTGCTTGGCTCATCAAACGCTCGCTGCGTGTGCCGCCTTGCATGCTTCTGCAATGACATTCAACAGTTTTGGGATTAATCTTTTCTGTATTTTTCTCGTATACATGCTATGGGTAACATGTCATGCACTGAAGGCAATGTACAAGTTGAACTTGCATCGCTGGCCGTTATTTAAACTTTGTTCTCCATTTTGTATCTGGTTTCGTGTTCAGTCGAACTGATGAACGTACATGTTCAACACTGATGTACTGATGTACTGTTTTTTAGCACTGCTTGTAAACTGAACATTGAACATCAGAGACGTATGGATATGCATATATATATATAAAACTGATGCATGTCTTCTCTTTTGTTCATCTATAACTTAAGCAACTACACTAGAAGTACTCCTAGTTTATGTATCATTGAACTTACTGTGTAACAAGTGTATATTTTTTTCAACAACATTCTTTCACTAGTTCGAACTGACGCAACTACACAGCATGTACTATTAGAAATAACATCATACAACTTGCAGTGGTACCTGAACCTTATATAAAGCCTAGTAGCTCCTTGGACTGATGCATAAGTTTATGTTTTTTGGCTTGAACTGAAGCTAGCATATTAGAGGTACCGACAGTAACCTCAACATCCAAATTGTGCAGCAAGTGGCAGGGGTGTAATGCACTGATCAAGCATTTGCAATGTACTATCAGGTTCTTCTTCATAGCAGGACTGATGAACTGATGGACTGACACAAACGTGGGAAGCATACATTACCTCCAGTGGACTGACTTCTTCTTCTTCCTCTCGTGGGCGGCGTACTGGCATGTTCTTGGGAGGCGGCGCCATTGATGCAGCTCCTGCTTGTGGTGGACGTCTGGCGAAGAGGTCCGGGGAGGCAGCACCTTGCGGGGATCACTGCCCCGGAGAAGGAGCCCCGGCGACGGAGGGAGGCAGGAGGCGGGGATTTTTTTTTTACTATATACTGCAATGCAACAGCATCACAGTCCTTTATTAATAATAAGAGAAGTATAGTTACAAGTTTACAACTTTACAAGAAAGAGAAGAGATACTTACGAGAAAAAGGTCTAAGAAAGGTTAGCTATCCAAGACAGTAAGCTATCTTTATATTTACATCTTATTCTATGAGACAGAAGAGAAATGTCATGGATAAAGTTCCTTCTCCAAGCTCTAAAAGAAGGTTGCTCATTTCTGAAGATCTTCCCATTCCTTTGTGTCCAAATATTCCAAGTAGCAGTGAAGACAACCTCAGTGAAAAAAGGATGACCGAAATCCCTCCTAACTGTTTGAGCCATCTCATATGTGGTTTGGTTCGGTTGAACGGACCTAGATATCCCAAGATAGTTCCAAACCCTTTGACTAAAATTGCAAGCAAAGAAAAGATGAGCCCGATCCTCATGTTGTGCAAGGTTACATAGCACACATGTGTCATCCTGAATGATCCAATGTCGACGTTGCATCATATCCCTAGTGTTCAAACGATCCATTAAGAGAAGCCAGCCAAACACTTTGAACTTGAGCGTGCATGCACACTTCCAAATCCATTTAAAGATGGGATCAACTAGTAGGTGTGAGAGGCATGAGTCATAGTACATCTTTGACATAAAAGCACCAGACTTCGAAGGCCATTTCCAAATGTCATTGCTCTCCCCATCCAGGTTGATCAAAGGCAGCACAGCCTGGAGCTGTGTGAATTCAGAATAAGCCTCCTGTGACAGAGGCACATGGAAGTGATCCAAGGCATTAGGCAGCTCCATAAACTCCTTGACAGTGATTGCATCATCAACTACAAATGAATGTAGCCTTGGGAAGCACTCGTGTAATAGGACAACACGATTTCCCAGCTGCCAACGATCGAGCCAAAAAAGCACCGTGTCGCCAACATGAACTTGTGGAACAGCGAGCTTGCAGAAATTGGTATATAAACGCATGACATCACGCCACCAAAAGGAGCCACAGATCTGGGTGCTTTGAGGTGGTGACGATGCGTAATAAGTGTCCCAAATTAAAGTTACCCAAGGCACATCAACCTTATTAAAGAACTTGAAGAGATGCTTTAGTAACAAAGCCTCATTTTGAATGCCCAAGTTAAGAACACCCAAACCACCGTATTTCTTAGGGCGACAGACCATATCCCAAGCAGCCAATGATTGGCGTGGGTTATCCGTGTTGCCTATCCACAGGAATTGTCGCATGATTCGCTCTAATTGCTGCAAAATGCCCTTGGGAAGAGATAAGGTACACAAGAAATATATTGGCATGGAGCAGAACACCGACTGTAGAAGTTGCAGTCGGCTTCCTTGATTTAGCAGGCATGAGGAAGCAAATAAGTGTCGCTCAACACGATCGACCAGAGGCGGCAGATCATAGATTGTAGGTCTAGAAGTTCCCATTGGCAATCCTAGATACGTGAATGGCATGGACCCAACGTCGCATCCGAGCAGAGAAGCCACCCTAGCACCTTCC
Source organism: Triticum aestivum (assembly GCF_018294505.1). Taxonomy (NCBI): domain Eukaryota; kingdom Viridiplantae; phylum Streptophyta; class Magnoliopsida; order Poales; family Poaceae; genus Triticum; species Triticum aestivum. The sequence continues at coordinate 293,497,108 of NC_057814.1, read as the reverse complement.
TGATCACTCATATTGATTGGAATAAGTGAGGACTTACTAAAGTTGACACGTAATCCTGTTGACGCCGCAAAAGTGTCAAGCATCTCCTTGAAAGCAATAAGCTGATCATCGATCGCAGGCAGGACAATTAGAGTGTCGTCGGCATATTGTACAATCGGGTAGTCGCTGGAGCTGGTTGGGATTGGCAGTGAAAGGATGTTCATGGAACACATCTCTTTGACTACAGATTTTAATAAATCAACCGAGATCACAAACAGCAACGGCGATAGAGGATCCCCCTGACGCACGCCCGTTCTGCAAACAAAATGATTGCCCGGCACCTCGTTGAGAAGCACAGAAGAAGATCCCATAGACAATATGCTATTAATCCATCCAGTCCAACGGGAGTCAAAACCCTTGCATTGTAAAATTATGAGAATAACTTCATGCTCAATTGTGTCGAAGGCCTTCGTGAAATCCAGCTTAAGGAGGACGATGGGCCGCTTCGAGGCCTTGCATTGGTGTATATACTCAAAACACCAGGCTAGGCAATCTTGAATAGAACGACACCGAAGAAAACCATATTGATTGCGGTGGATGCATCTGAGGATCACTTTCTGTAAGCGGTTAGCAAGCAGCTTAGTTAAAAACTTCAAGCACATGTTGGTCAACGAGATGGGCCGAAAGTCACCGACAACTTCAGGGCTCAGCTTTTTGGGGATCAGAGTAATTAATGATGTGTTCAGACATTCCAGATTGCATCTGCCCTCATAGAACTCCTTCACAAGATGCATGAAATCCTCCTTTAGGATTGGCCAACACTTCTTTAAGAACAGGCCAGTAAAACCATCGGGACCAGGAGCATGATCCGTTGGCATGTTCTTAATGACAGATTCAACCTCGGAGTCTCTAAAAGGCTGGGATAAATCCTCAAGGCCATCAACACGCGCAATTAAGGTGTCCAAATCAAATCCATGCGGATTCCTTTTGCATTGCCCATACGCTGATTAAAATCAGACCAAAACATGCCAGCTAGTTGTTGATGATCCGAGACCACATCACCTGCTGCATTCTTAATTGAAGAAATTGTGTGTCTCCGAAACCTTTCAGTGGCCATGGCATGGAAATTTTTCGAATTTTCCTCACCAACTTTAATGCTTCGTATTGTACAACGTTGCTTCCAGTATACAAATTGCCAATGTAAGATATCCTCCAGATGCAATTTCAAAATTCGCCTGAAATTAAACTCCGGCCTAGTCAAGGTCCTAATCTCCTCCAGTCCATCAAAGTATAGAACCACTTTGTTGCAGTCTGAAATGAGCGCCTTAACTATGGATAGATTGAGATGCCATTTCTTGAGGACATATCGAAGAGCCTTGAATTTAGAGGAAATAGTTAAGGCAGCAGAGGATCTGGCCACAGACTTGTTCCAAACTTGAGCAACACAATCGTAAAAACCAGGCAAATCAATGACGGCCCCGTCGTTGGATCCGGCAACGGAGGGAGGCAGGAGGCGGGGATCACGGCCCTGTCGTGTTGAGGATCGTAGCAGAAATCAAAAAATTTCTATGCATCACCAAGATCCATCTATGGAGTTTACTAGCAACGAGAAGGAAGGAGTGCATCTACATACCCTTGTAGATCGCGAGCGGAAGCGTTCAAGTGAACGGGGTTGATGGAGTCGTACTTGTCGTGATCCAAATCACCGATGACCGAGCGCCGAACGGACAGCACCTCCGCGTTCAACACACGTACGGAGCAGCGACGTCTCCTCCTTCTTGATCCAACAAGGAGGAAGGAGAGGTTGATGGAGATCCAGCAGCACGACGGCGTGGTGGTGGAAGTAGCGGGGATCCCGGCAGGGCTTCGCCAAGCGCAAGCGGGAGGGAGAGGTGTCACGGGAGGGAGAGGGAGGCGCCAGGGGCTAGGGTACT
>NC_057814.1:293480866-293495073 GCF_018294505.1 Triticum aestivum | reverse complement strand
GGCCCCCTGGAGATCCCATCTGAGGGGGGGGCGGCGGCCAAGGGGGTGGCTTGCCCCCCAAGCCAAGTGGGGCGCCCCCCCCCACCCCCAGGGTTTCCAACCCTAGGCGCAGGGGAGGCCCAAGGGGGGCGCACCAGCCCACCAGTGGCTGGTTCCCCTCCCCACTTCAGCCCATGGGGCCCTCCGGGATAGGTGGCCCCACCCGGTGGACCCCCGGGACCCTTCCGGTGGTCCCGGTACAATACCGACAACCCCCGAAACTTTCCCGGTGGCCGAAACTGGACTTCCTATATATAATTCTTCACCTCCGGACCATTCCGGAACTCCTCGTGACGTCCCGGATCACATCCGGGACTCTGAAAAACTTTCGGGTTTCCGCATACTAATATCTCTACAACCCTAGCGTCACCGAACCTTAAGTGTGTAGACCCTACGGGTTCGGGAGACATGCAGACATGACCGAGACGACTCTCCGGTCAATAACCAACAGTGGGATCTGGATACCCATGTTGGCTCCCACATGTTCCACGATGATCTCATCGGATGAACCATGATGTCGAGGATTCAATCAATCCCGTATACAATTCCCTTTGTCAATCGGTACGTTACTTGCCCGAGATTCGATCGTCGGTATCCCAATACCTCGTTCAATCTCGTTACCGGCAAGTCACTTTACTCGTACCGTAATGCATGATCCCGTGACCAACCACTTGGTCACTTTGAGCTCATTATGATGATGCATTACCGAGTGGGCCCAGAGATACCTCTCCGTCATACGGAGTGACAAATCCCAGTCTCGATCCGTGTCAACCCAACAGACACTTTCAGAGATACCTGTAGTGTACCTTTATAGTCACCCAGTTACGTTGTGACATTTGGTACACCCAAAGCACTCCTACGGCATCCGGGAGTTACATGATCTCATGGTCTAAGGAAATGATACTTGACATTGGAAAAGCTCTAGCAAACGAACTACACGATCTTTGTGCTATGCTTAGGATTGGGTCTTGTCCATCACATCATTCTCCTAATGATGTGATCCCATTATCAATGACATCCAATGTCCATAGTCAGGAAACCATGACTATCTGTTGATCAACGAGCTAGTCAACTAGAGGCTCACTAGGGACATCTTGTGGTCTATGTATTCACACATGTATTACGATTTCCGGATAACACAATTATAGCATGAACAATAGACAATTATCATGAACAAGGAAATATAATAATAACCATTTTATTATTGCCTCTAGGGCATATTTCCAACAGTCTCCCACTTGCACTAGTCAATAATCTAGTTACATTGTGATGAATCGAACACCCATAGAGTTCTGGTGTTGATCATGTTTTTCTCTAGGGAGAGGTTTAGTCAACGGATCTGCTACATTCAGGTCCGTATGTACTTTACAAATATCTATGTCTCCATTTTGAACACTTTCACGAATGGAGTTGAAGCGACGCTTGATATGCCTGGTCTTCCTGTGAAACCTGGGCTCCTTGGCAAGGGCAATAGCTCCAGTGTTGTCACAGAAGAGAGTCATCGGGCCCGACGCATTGGGAATCACCCCTAGGTCGGTAATGAACTCCTTCATCCAGATTGCTTCTTGCGCTGCCTCTTTGGATGCCATGTACTCCGCTTCACATGTAGATCCCGCCATGACGCTTTGCTTGCAACTGCACCAGCTTACTGCCCCTCCATTCAAAATATACACGTATCCGGTTTGTGACTTAGAGCCATCCAGATCTGTGTCGAAGCTAGCATCGACGTAACCCTTTACGACAAGCTCTTTGTCACCTCCATATACGAGAAACATATCCTTAGTCCTTTTCAGGTACTTCAGGATATTCTTGACCTGTCGTGGAATTGTCACAGCAGATGTCTTTGGTGTGAGGACTTAGTCGCGAGGCCAACGCATCTATGGGGTAGCTTGAGAGGGGTTGGGCGGAATCGAGAGACGCAACACAAGACAAGGATTTAGACAGCTTCGGGCCCCGGGAAACATCATCCGGTAACAACCCTACATGCTGTTTGTGGCTAGGTCTCATTATCATCATGAGGGAGTCGTCGGTAAGCCGGCTCTTTTATGTCTAGCCCTAGAGATTGTTTCTTGCTTGCCTCTCCTTCTTTGGGGAGCCCTGCCCCTCCTTATATAAGTTAGAGGGGCGGGTTACATGTGGATTCCTGGTAAGACTAGGACTAGTCTATCTTTTCTTACAAGTTTAATACAAGTCCGGGTCTTGCTTCCGCGTAAAGGAAATATTCGTCATCCCTTTCCTTTTAAGCCGGCCCACCATAACATGAGCCGGCCTTCTGGGCCTTGGGCCTAGTCTTCTATTTAACCCGCCGTCGGGGTCATCCGTGAGTCGTCAGGCTCGTGAGTCGTCTGACCAGTGAGCCGCCAGACCCGTGAGTCGCTAATTCTTCGGTGGGTCACGGTGAAGCGCCAAGTCCGGCCGGATCATACTTCCGGCCGGGTCATACCGCGGGGTATATCCCCGACATTAGCCCCCAGTTTAATTTGGATTTATCCATGTTAAACTAATCTGTAATATAAACACAAGAACAAATTTGACAGGTTGTGTTCCGGGTTAAATATTCTTTGTAAGCCGGCACTTGATCATCCTTAAGTCCTTGTCATCTCCTTCTTGATATGTATCCATAATCTCATAGCAAATCTCTTTAGCAGATATGTTCAAATTTTGGCAATGCAAAAAATCCAGATACTTCCTTTGAAAAATCCGGGTCAATAGGCCAGCTTCAGAGTCAATTTGCTGACATTGGTCTCTTGTTGAGAAATATTGTAAGAGATAATCCACTTGAGTCGGCTTTCAATGCTCTGAGTTGACAAAAATATTGGTCTTCAAATATTCAACTTATATTCAGCCGGCTTAAAGATATAAAACTTGCCGGTTTATGATTACCAAAATTGCCGGGTTATAAATAGATGATGCCGAGTCATAATTGTCGCCGACGCCGGTTTATGATTTTTGCAGACACCAGGTCAATCTGACTTACTCAAAACTGAGAATTTGAAGATATTTCTCCCTTATATCCATATTACCTGTAGCCCCCAAGGGCCGGTTTAATCAGCATGAATAAGCCGGGACTTATCACCATGGCTTTAAATAAAATCCAGTTGTGTAGCCCCCATGAGTCGGCTATAGTCATAGTAGTGTAGCCGGGTCATCCTAGCATTATCTTCAGCAGAGAGCAATATGCATTAGCCCCCAAGTGTCGGGTCATTATGTAATAATGAGCAGGGACTTTGTAAATATGATGATGTAAATTTGAGCAGTAACGTGTAGCCCCCAAGGGCCGGCTTAGTAAGATAATACTGAGCTGGGATTTTTCATTGGAAATAATATCATATGATGTAACCCCCATCCTGGGGCTTGAACCCACGTCCACAAGGTTAAGAGCTTTGTGCTTTACCAACTGAGCAGTGGATCCTTCAATATAATGGAATAAGGCTTGTGTATCTTGAATTTTAACAGGAGCAATTGGTAGCCCCCAAGGGCCGGCTCATTACGATGTGATGAGTCGGGTCTTCAATGAGGTGAGCAAACATGACTTTGCATTAGCCCCCAAGTGCCATGATGCATGCTGGCAGTGACATGGGACTTGCATATTTGATGTAATCTCAATTTGAATAATGTAGCCCCCAAGTGCCGGGTGTAAGCCTGCAGCGACTCGGGACTATTCCTTCCATTGTAGAATAAATCATATCCATTGATAAAATAATAGCCATCGCGCTGAAGTGACTTTGAAAACATCAATCATAATATTAGTTTCTGATAACCATAATAAAAGTCCAGCCATGTTGGCTATTAAAGATTTGACTAACCCGGTTTGAAAACCTCAATCATTCAAATCATAATGAAAATCCAGCCAAGTTTGGCTATTTAAAGATTTCAAATACCTTATCTGTTGACAAGTAAATCCGGAGTTTAAATACCCGGCGGCTCTTGGCCGATGGCGATTTAATACGCCTCCATTGTAAGCCGGAATTTTTATAACCCAGCTATTTATAGCCTTTGAGAAAATCAAGAATTGATAACCCTTTTGAGACACCAATTTCAATCTTTCGATCATGGGCTTGAACTGAATCATTTATGTAAGTCATAGCTCTGTAAATCCTGCACAGAGTTTAAACAACATATGCCCTGGCGACTTAACGTCAAAAGCCAGGGCGGGTAACCACCCAAATGTAGTCTTATACTGCACACAAGTAGATCACAAGATCCCTATGATCCCTTGAATGATACCGCCAGTTTATGTAACCCGGACAGTGAGGGTGAGAACCCAATTCTGTAAAAGCCGACACACATGATATTTTTGACAACTCAAATATTTGTGATTACAAGATAAAATTTTTGAGGCTTCTGATTCGAATACGATCAGTAAACCGTTCCAATGGGGTTAAGCTAAGATTTGAATACGATCATATAGCCCCCAGTGGCATTGGCGTTGCCGATCAAAATGGGTATCGACAGCTATGTTCTCTTTGGTTCGAATACGACCTATGTTTGAACAGGAAGCCCCCAAATGACCTTAAGAGTTGTTTAGCGACGCTGATTCGAATACGATCCACGTCGATTCCCAAAGGGGTTGAGCTATGATCCGGATACGATCAAGAAGCCCCCAAGTAGGTTCAGCAGTTTGCCAATCAAAAGGGTATCGACAGCTATGTTCTCTTTGGTTCGAATACGACCTATGTTTGAACAGGAAGCCCCCAAGTGACCATATAAGTTTAGGCATTGCACCGATCAAGAGGGTACTGATAGCTATGCCCGATGAGCAGGAAGCCCCCAAGTGACCATAATAAGATAAGCCGTAAGGCAGGATACCCATGTTTTGAACCATGCACCATGGCACCAATTTCTCTTTGGTAACCATTAATTGGTCTGAGAACTCGAACTTGCGAGAGATTAATTCTTTTTGAATCGGAAATTCTTAAGCCGGATATTGAGAGTTTCAAAGCTTTGTGAGAGACAAATTTACCTTGAGCCGGATTTTAATCCGGAATTCTTCTTTTTAAGCCGGATATTTTTCTGATGGCCTTTAAATTTGCATCGATAGAGCAGTAATCTCCAGGGCCGGGTTATTTTTTCCTCCAATGACCCGGAGTTCTTGAGCCTGCTGAAACTGGCACGATTTGTTGAGTCATGTCATTGTAGCCCCCGAGTCTCAAGACGACTCGAGGAGTTGGCTTGAGATTATCCATATTTGACCATAGTAGAAGGTGTATATCATTGGCGTTGATAGCGCGATGTGAATCCACAGAAGGTTGAAGGTGACTGCGGCGGGTTATAAATGATCCCGTATGAGCCGTGTCAGCAACTCGGCCAATGGTTCCTTCCAACTGGCTGTTGAAGTTAACCAAACTATAGTGGCGGTGATTTGTGCGCCTGCCCATTGAACCATCCAGTGCAGACGGCGGCTGATAATATATGATAATTTGCCTTCAATTTGTTGGAAGAAAACCGGGCTTCCCAAGTAGTGACTTGCTCATACTCAATACACAGCTCATGCAGATAGGTGCAGCTTGATGTGTTGATGTAGACCAGGCCGCGAGAGGCGGACGGAAAAGACGACCTCAGCATCAGAGGCGGCTCAGACAGATCAACCGGCCGCGGTGTTGTAAACCAGCGCGGACAGGCGAGTCAACCACGTCATTTTGATGTAGTGAACAATTGTCCTGCACCAAAAACATCGCAGGCCAGAGTAATTGTTTTTTGTCAAAAGGAATATGTGCCAAAATTATATTTAAAAGGATATCACCTGATTCGCCCGGTCAACAGACGAGTTGGCCGTGGCATTGTAAAACGGTGTGGACGGGAGAGTCGGCCACGGGGTCGCACGGGTAAGTCGCCCATAGTGTTGTAAACCGTCACGGACGAGCGAGTTGTCCTCCACGTTGTAAGCTGGCGCGGACACTTGAACCGGCCGCGAGGGCGGACGGGCGAGTCGTCCATGGCGTTGTAAAGCGGTGCGGACACATGAGTCAGCCGCTGGCACGGACGGATGTAAACCAAACAGCGGGCGGCGACTTGCATGTATATCCGTTGAGCCGCATGGCACGGGTGAATGCTATTACCAAAAATAATGTTGGCGCATACCCCTTTGCGACATCTTTGTAATGAATAATGGTCCTGTGAAAAAAATATCATAGACCAGAGTAATTGTTCTCAAATAATTTATTATGTACTGATAAAATACAAAGGAAAGATATCACCTGATGCATCTAAATGATAGTTTGATCTTTGTGCGGATCAGAGATTAACTCAGATATATAGAGGCCCACCGGTAGCGTCGATGCGCATACTTCCACGGCCATAACAGTGGATGACCCTAAATTTTTAATCCCCACGTTTGGTATCTGATGGTTGATGGCTCTTCAAACATCAAACTGATTTGACGGTCTTCAGAAACTTTAACCAAATCTGCACCGTCGGGCTTTGCACTTCTGTCTTAACCTGGAAAGTATATTTCTGGCCTTGCCAGATATGTCTTGTGTCTTTGAGAATGACAAGAATAATAGTTGACTGCTCCTCAGTAGCTGCTTGGCTCAGCCATATCGAAAAAATAGCCAAACCACCCATTGTCAATAGGCAATGAGTAGTAATTTTCGCCCGGCGCCTCCTCCACGGTTTGAAGCACGGCTATCAGCACACTAGCGAAGAACGGCTCACGTGCAGTAGTGGTAGCGGCTTATGGCATGGCAGCGGCGGCTCGGAGGCCCTTTTGGCTGCTCAAAAAACGAAGGCCAGGCCCGCAAAGGACTCCGGCAACCCGAGGGTCGGCTCACCCATGGCGTGTCTCACAGCCATGGATGAGGCGGAAGTAGGGACGTTGGCCTTGCGCGGAAGACGGTGGCTCAAGGCCACGGGCGCGAGCTCGCGTGAGAGCGGCTCAAAGTGGAAACGGTAGCGCAGTGGCGGCTCGGCAGTAGAGGTGATCCGGCGACTTGACGCAACAGCGCTCACGGCGGCTCAGCAATGGAACAATGTTGTGATCCGGCAGGGTGGAACCGCGCAGGACAGCACTGGTCAGGGCCATGGCATCGATGGAGGTTTAGGGGCGAGGCCAGGCCCGCTGCAGGCGGCTCGCGGCTGGCTTTTCGTAGCCCAGCAATGGAAACGGGGTGACCCGGCGGAGGCGGGCCATGGTGGAGACAAAACAGCGGAAGTGGTGCGGCGGCTCTTGGCAATGGCATTTTGGTCTGCGCGGGTTGGAGCAGAGGTAGACGGAAGCTACGACGGGCGCAGGCCAGGCGAAGCATAAGAGCTTGGGTGCGGGGAAGCCTGCAGCGATGTCGAGACGGCACAGGAGCCGGCTGGAGTGGAGCGGAGCAGGCCGCAGTTATGCCGGCTCAGGCGCGACAGCCTGAGGCAAGCAACGAGGCGGGGCGGCTCTGAATCAGGTGCCACGTGGCAGACTCATCGCGAATCCACAACGGCGGCGGTGTAGGAGTCCGGATTGTGGTCGGCTCCTGGCTCCGTGTCATTGTCTTTTCTTCTTTCTCTCTTATCTTCTTTCTTTTTTTTCTTTTAGCAAATCCGTCCTGTAGTACCAGCATACCACGTGATTGACCTCGACATAAATTTGAAATTTTTGGTACTAATGCATGCTGTTACGTTTGGATAAGTACTGCAGCAATCGCCGCCGGCCGGCTGTCCAAGACCGCAGAAAATATATTAGGAAGCCCGTGGTTTCCAGTGCGCCACGGCCGGCCGGCTCGAAATTTAATCCGGTATGCCTCAGACACAATAGCAGTCGGACACGGCTAGAGTACACCTCGAAACTTAAGCAGAAATTCTTGCAGGCCTCCGCGGCTCAATGAAATTGATCTGGCGACTTGTAGCGGTTCACAAGATGCAACCCTAATTTCTTTAATCTCAATCTTGTATTTTCTGGCTTCAAAATTAATCATGTTCCAGATCACAAAACAATGAACTTGTCGGCTCTTCCTCATCCGATGAAATCGCGAGCTTCTCGAACCCTTGAAGAGATCCCTCCAAGAACTCATCACCACCGTGCGCAGGCCCCACGGTGGGCGCCAACTGTCGTGGAATTGTCACGGCAGATGTCTTTGGTGTGAGGACTTAGTCGCGAGGCCAACGCATCTATGGGGTAGCTTGAGAGGGGTTGGGCGGAATTGAGAGACGCAACATAAGACAAGGATTTAGACAGCTTCGGGCCCCGGGAAACATCATCCGGTAACAACCCTACATGCTGTTTGTGGCTAGGTCTCATTATCATCATGAGGGAGTCGCCGGTAAGCCGGCTCTTTTATGTCTAGCCCTAGAGATTGTTTCTTCTTGCCTCTCCTTCTTTGGGGAGCCCTGCCCCTCCTTATATAAGTTAGAGGGGCGGGTTACATGTGGAGTCCTGGTAGGACTAGGACTAGTCTATCTTTTCTTACAAGTTTAATACAAGTCCGGGTCTTGCTTCCGCGTAAAGGAAATATTCGTCATCCCTTTCCTTTTAAGCCGGCCCACCATAACATGAGTCGGCCTTCTGGGCCTTGGGCCCAGTCTTCTATTTCACCCGCCGTCGGGGTCATCCGTGAGTCGTCAGGCTCATGAGTCGTCTGACCAGTGAGCCGCCAGACCCGTGAGTCGCCAGTTCTTCGGTGGGTCACGGTGAAGCGCCAAGTCCGGCCGGATCATACTTCCGGCCGGGTCATACCGCGGGGTATATCCCCGACATGACCGCTGTCCAGTGTTCCATGCCGGGATTACTTTGGTACCTTCCTACCAAACTTATGGCAAGGTTTACATCAGGTCTGGTACACAACATGGCATACATAATAGACCCTATGGCCGAGGCATAGGGGATGACACTCATCTTTTCTCTATCTTCTGCCGTGGTCGGGCATTGAGCCGTGCTCAATTGCACACCTTGCAATACAGGCAAGAACCCCTTCTTGGACTGATCCATATTGAACTTCTTCAATATCTTGTCAAGGTACGTACTCTGTGAAAGACCAATGAGGCGTCTTGATCTATCTCTATAGATCTTGATGCCTAATATATAAGCAGCTTCTCCAAGGTCCTTCATTGAAAAACACTTGTTCAAGTTGGCCTTTATACTTTCCAAGAATTCTATATCATTTCCCATCAATAGTATGTCATCCACATATAATATGAGAAATGCTACAGAGCTCCCACTCACTTTCTTGTAAACACAGGCTTCTCCATAAGTCTGTGTAAACCCAAACGCTTTGATCATCTCATCAAATCGAATGTTCCAACTCCGAGATGCTTGCACCAGCCCATAGATGGAGCGCTGGAGCTTGCATACCTTGTTAGCATTCTTAGGATCGACAAAACCTTCCGGCTGCATCATATACAATTCTTCCTTAAGAAAGCCGTTAAGGAATGCCGTTTTGACGTCCATTTGCCATATCTCATAATCACAGAATGCGGCAATTGCTAACATGATTCGGACGGACTTCAGCTTCGCTACGGGTGAGAAAGTCTCATCGTAGTCAACCCCTTGAACTTGTCGATAACCCTTAGCGACAAGTCGAGCCTTATAGATGGTTACATTACCATCCGCGTCTATCTTCTTCTTAAAGATCCATTTATTTTCTATGGCTCGCCGATCATCGGGCAAGTCAGTCAAAGTCCATACTTCGTTTTCATACATGGATCCTATCTCGGATTTCATGGCTTCTAGCCATTTGTCGGAATCTGGGCCCGCCATTGCTTCTTCATAGTTCGAAGGTTCACCGTTGTCTAACAACATGATTTCCGAGACAGGGTTGTCGTACCACTCTGGTGCGGAACGTGTCCTTGTGGACCTACCAAGTTCAGTAGTAACTTGATCTGAAGCTTCATGATCATCATCATTAGCTTCCTCCACAGTCGGTGCAGGCACCACACAAACATCTTCCCGCGCTACGCTACTTTCCGGTTCGGAAGGGGTGACTATCACCTCATCAAGTTCCACTTTCCTCCCACTTACTTCCTTCGAGAGAAACTCTTTCTCCAGAAAGGACCCGTTCTTGGCAACAAAGATCTTGCCTTCGGATCTGAGGTAGAAGGTATACCCAATGGTTTCCTTAGGGTATCCTATGAAGACGCATTTCTCCGACTTGGGTTCGAGCTTTTCAGGTTGAAGTTTCTTGACATAAGCATCGCATCCCCAAACTTTTAGAAACGACAGCTTAGGTTTCTTCCCAAACCATAATTCATACGGTGTCGTCTCAACGGATTTCGACGGAGCCCTATTTAAAGTGAATGCGGCAGTCTCTAAAGCATAGCCCCAAAATGAGAGCGGTAGATCGGTAAGAGACATCATAGATCGCACCATATCCAATAGAGTGCGATTACGACGTTCGGACACACCATTTCGCTGAGGTGTTCCAGGCGGCGTGAGTTGTGAAACTATTCCACATTTTCTTAAGTGTGTGCCAAATTCGTGACTCAAATATTCTCCTCCACGATCTGATCGTAAGAACTTTATTTTCCTGTCACGTTGATTCTCAACCTCACTCTGAAATTCCTTGAACTTTTCAAAGGTTTCAGACTTGTGTTTCATTAGGTAGGCATACCCATATCTACTCAAGTCATCAGTGAGAGTGAGAACATAACGATAGCCACCGCGAGCCTCAACACTCATTGGACCGCACACATCAGTATGTATGATTTCCAATAAGTTGGTTGCTCGCTCCATTGTTCCGGAGAATGGAGTCTTGGTCATCTTACCCATGAGGCATGGTTCGCACGTGTCAAATGATTCGTAATCAAGAGACTCCAAAAGTCCATCTGCATGGAGCTTCTTCATGCGTTTGACACCAATGTGACCAAGGCGGCAGTGCCACAAGTATATGGGACTATCGTTATCAACTTTACATCTTTTGGTATTCACACTATGAATATGTGTAACATCACGTTCGAGATTCATTAAGAATAAACCATTGACCAGCAGGGCATGACCATAAAACATATCTCTCATATAAATAGAACAACCATTATTCTCGGATTTAAATGAGTAGCCATCTCGCATTAAACGAGATCCAGATACAATGTTCATGCTCAAAGCTGGCACTAAATAACAATTATTGAGGTTTAAAACTAATCCCGTAGGTAAATGTAGAGGTAGCGTGCCGACGGCGATCACATCGACCTTGGAACCATTCCCGACGCGCATCGTCACCTCGTCCTTCGCCAGTCTCCGCTTATTCCGCAGCTCCTGTTTTGAGTTACAAATATGAGCAACCGCACCGGTATCAAATACCCAGGAGCTACTACGAGTACTGGTAAGGTACACATCAATTACATGTATATCACATATACCTTTGGTGTTGTCGGCCTTCTTGTCCGCTAAGTGTTTGGGGCAGTTCCGCTTCCAGTGACCCCTTCCCTTGCAATAAAAGCACTCAGTCTCAGGCTTGGGTCCATTCTTTGGCTTCTTCCCGGCAACTGGCTTACCGGGCGCGGCAACTCCCTTGCCGTCCTTCTTGAAGTTCTTCTTACCCTTGCCTTTCTTGAACTTAGTGGTTTTATTCACCATCAACACTTGATGTTCCTTTTTTATCTCCACCTCCGCTGATTTCAGCATTGAATATACCTCAGGGATGGTCTTTTCCATCCCCTGCATATTGAAGTTCATCACAAAGCTCTTGTAGCTTGGTGGAAGCGACTGAAGGATTCTGTCAATGACCGCGTCATCCGGGAGATTAACTCCCAGCTGAGTCAAGCGGTTGTGTAACCCAGACATTCTGAGTATGTGCTCACTGACAGAGCTGTTTTCCTCCATCTTACAACTAAAGAACTTGTCGGAGACTTCATATCTCTCGACCCGGGCATGAGCTTGGAAAACCATTTTCAGCTCTTCGAACATCTCATATGCTCCGCGTTGCTCAAAACGCTTTTGGAGCCCCGGTTCTAAGCTGTAAAGCATGCCACACTGAACGAGGGAGTAATCATCAGCACATGACTGCCAAGCGTTCATAACGTCTTGGTTCTCTGGGATGGGTGCTTCACCTAGCGGTGCTTCTAGGACATAATCTTTCTTGGCAGCTATGAGGATGATCCTCAGATTCCGGACCCAGTCCGTATAGTTGCTGCCATCATCTTTCAGCTTGGTTTTCTCTAGGAACGCGTTGAAGTTGAGGGCAACGTGGGCCATTTGATCTACAAGACATACTGTAAAGATTTTAGACTAAGTTCATGATAATTAAGTTCATCTAATCAAATTATTCAATGAACTCCCACTCAGATAGACATCCCTCTAGTCATCTAAGTGAAACATGATCCGAGTTAACTAGGCCGTGTCCGATCATCACGTGAGACGGACTAGTCAACATCGGTGAACATCTTCATGTTGATCGTATCTTCTATACGACTCATGCTCGACCTTTCGGTCTTCCGTGTTTCGAGGCCATGTCTGTACATGCTAGGCTCATCAAGTCAACCTAAGTGTATTGCATGTGTTCCGAGGCCATGTCTGTACATGCTAGGCTCGTCAACACCCGTTGTATGCGAACGTTAGAATCTATCACACCCGATCATCACGTGGTGCTTCGAAACAACGAACCTTCGCAACGGTGCACAGTTAGGGGGAACACTTTCTTGAAATTATTGTAAGGGATCATCTTACTTACTACCGTCGTTCTAAGCAAATAAGATGTAAAACATGATAAACATCACATGCAATCAAATAGTGACATGATATGGCCAATATCATTTTGCTCCTTTGATCTCCATCTTCGGGGCGCCATGATCATCTTCGTCACCGGCATGACACCATGATCTCCATCATCATGATCTCCATCATCGTGTCTTCATGAAGTTGTCACGCCAACGATTACTTCTACTTCTATGGCTAACGTGTTTAGAAATAAAGTAAAGTAATTTACATGGCGTTATTCAATGACACGCAGGTCATACAAAAAATAAAGACAACTCATATGGCTCCTGCCGGTTGTCATACTCATCGACATGCAAGTCGTGATTCCTATTACAAGAACATGATCAATCTCATACATCACATATATCTCATTCATCACATCCTTTTGGCCATATCACATCACAAGGCATATGCTGCAAAAACAAGTTAGACGTCCTCTAATTGTTGTTGCAAGTTTTTACGTGGCTTCTATAGGTTTCTAGCAAGAACGTTTCTTACCTACGTAAAACCACAACGTGATATGCCAATTTCTATTTACCCTTCATAAGGACCCTTTTCATCGAATCCGTTCCAACTAAGGTGGGAGAGACAGACACCCGCTAGCCACCTTATGCAACTAGTGCATGTCAGTCGGTGGAACCTGTCTCACGTAAGCATACGTGTAAGGTCGGTCCGGGCCGCTTCATCCCACAATACCGCCGAAACAAGATAAGACTAGTAGTGGCAAGAAAAATTGACAACATCTACGCCCACAACTGCTTTGTGTTCTACTCGTGCATAGAAACTACGCATAGGCCTGGCTCATGATGCCACTGTTGAGGATCGTAGCAGAAATCAAAAAATTTCTACGCATCACCAAGATCCATCTATGGAGTTTACTAGCAACGAGAATGTAACACCCCGCATGTAACTTGCCATATTTGTAACTCCAACTCTTGCCATTTTCAGCTATGTGCTATGATATTCCCTCCGTGGTCGGGTTTTGTCTTTCGTTTTGTATTTTGTTCATGTCATGCATTTCATATCATGTCATCATGTGCATTGCATTTGCATATGTGTTCGTCTCTCGCATCCGAGCATTTTCCCCGTTGTCCGTTTTGCAATCCGGCGCTCCCATCTCCTCCGGTGCACCCCTCTTGTTTTCTTTCGTGAGCGGGTGTCTAACGTTCTCGGAATGGACCGAGGCTTGTCAAGTGGCCTTGGTATACCACCGGTAGACCACCGGTCAAGTTTCGTTCCATTTGGAGGTCGTTTGGTACTCCAACGGTTAACCGGGTAACCGCAGATGCCTTCTGTGTGTTCCAGCAAAAAAACCTCAAAACCAGCCCAAAACCCACCAAACTCTCTTCCATGTTGTAGGTCGTTCGATCACGATCGTGTGGGCGACAAACCGCACCTCATTTGGAGCCTCCTAGCTCCCTCTACCTATTTATATGTGACCCTCCCGAAAAACGAACGCAGATGAAACCCTAGACCCGCTCCCTCTCCGCCGCCGGACGCGTCCACCGCCGCCCACCGACGAATCCCGCGCCGACACGTGTCGCCGCCGCCAGCGCCGTACGCC
>NC_057814.1:293469283-293480446 GCF_018294505.1 Triticum aestivum | reverse complement strand
GGCGCAACTCCGGCCGTCGACCGCGCCGCCGCCGCGCCCCACGGCGCCGCCCGCGCCCTCTTCCTCCTTCACCTCCTCCCCAAGCCCGAGCCCGGCCGCCGTCCTCTCCTCTCCTCCGGCCGCCGCGCCGCCGTCTCCACGCCGGCGAGCATCGCCCGAGCCCGAGCTCTCTCCCTCAATCTGGATCTGGTATACTGTACCAGGTTGACTTTTCGCGATCCCAAATTTTCTCCAAGTCTTTACTTCTTACAGCATGTGCCCCTGTTCAACAGTGCATAACTCTTTGCATGTAGCTCCGTTTCACGCGTGTAATATATCGAATTGTTCGTCTCGTGATGCTCTACATTTTGTTAAATTACACCATGTTCATTAGAGGCCATCTTGATGCCCAAATCTGTGGTTCAAGAGTGCTAGTTGCTGTTATCTGCTGGTTCTTATCAGAACTTGGAGATTTGTCATTTTTGTATCATTTAATCTGTGCATCTTATGGGCATGAGCTCTACATGTGTTTTGTTGTATGCCATGCCATCTTTCCAGTGGTGTATGCCATGTATTTTTGTGAACTCTATGGTGACTAGCAAAAGCATGCAAACTAGGCCCCATAATGTTTCTGATTTCAGGGACTTGGTGATTTCTCTAAGTCTTTGTCTGCTGTTATTTTGTTGCCATGTAAACTTGATGCTACAGAGAGATCCATGCATATTTTGGAGATGTACAGTAAGGATGTTTTGTAAATATTGTTGTAATTGATCTATTCCTGCCCTTGTTTGCAATTATGGAGTGCCATAGCATGACTCAATCTTGTTCTAATTTTGCTATAAAATAATTCTGGCAGATTGTTTACGTGTTATTCAATTTTGCCAAGCTTATTGTAGTCGATCCATACATGCTATGTATTTTATCTTGCCA
The DNA here is from genome assembly GCF_018294505.1 of Triticum aestivum. Lineage (NCBI taxonomy): Eukaryota > Viridiplantae > Streptophyta > Magnoliopsida > Poales > Poaceae > Triticum > Triticum aestivum. The sequence continues at coordinate 293,479,537 of NC_057814.1, read as the reverse complement.
TGGATAGCTTCATAATAAACATGCCATCTTGCTGTAGGTATGCTTGTTTTGTCATGCATTGCTTTGTGGTGAGTGCTTCAAGCTCACCAAGATGCCTTCATGCTATTGTTTCTGCCATGCTCTGTTTTCTGCTAAGTCTGAGATCTGTTAACGAAACTTACTATGTTTACATGGTTGCCATCATATATTCTGGTCCTTTTTGGCTTATGGTCAGTAAGGGCATTTTGTCATATGCATTTAGTCGAATACTGCCATGCCTTTCTTTGCTATGTTAAGTTCCTGTAGCATGTTGATTTCGTGCTCTGAACATTGCTACCTGATGCTGTTTTCTGCCATGTCCAGTAATTTCACTAAGTCTGTGAACCTGTTATCTTTGCACTTTTGCCATGCTTGTTTGAGCTTGATATGTTGTGATCTAGCCGTAGCTCAGTGTTCATCTTTTCTCAAGCATCTCCCTTAGATTACTATCATATGCTTTGTTGCTATGTCGGAGTGCTGTAGCATAGTTTTTTGATGTATTCTAAGTGCTATCATGCTGTTAATCGCAGATTCATGTCATTCTTATTTTGCTTGCCATTTGCAAACCGTGCATCCGTTTCCGGTGATCTTTATATCGATTTCGACCGAAATCATCTCATCTTTCCAATGGCATGCTTGTTTTGCCAAGTTATCGCCTTGTTCATCATTTTCCTTCCGGAGCACGCATATGCATCGCATATCATATCTCGCATATCATACATGTTTTGCATCATGTTGCTTGTGCATTTCTCATGATTGATTGTGGTTCCGTTGCTTGTGTTCTTGTCTTGGGTAGAGCCGGGAGACGAGTTCGTGAATGAGGAACCTGTTGAGTACGCTTACGAGGATTAAGCTTTCGACAACTCTGAGAACCTTGCAAGCAAGATGACCATTCCTCGAAATCACTTCTATCTTTGCTTTGCTAGTTGTTCGCTCTATTGCCATGCTGCGCTACCTATCACTTGCCATATCATGCCTCCCATATTGCCATGTCAGCCCCTAACCATCCTTTCCTAGCAAACCGTTGTTTGGCTAAGTTACCGCTTTTGCTCAGCCCTTCTTATAGCGTTGCTAGTTGCAGGTGAAGTTGAAGTTGGTTCCATGTCGGAACATGGATATGTTGGGATATCACAATATCTCTTATTTAATTAATGCATCTATATATATTTGGTGAAGGGTGGAAGGCTCGGCCTTATGCCTGGTGTTTTGTTCCACTCTTGACGCCCTAGTTTCTGTCATACCGGTATTATGTTCCTTGAGTTTGCGTTCCTTACGCGGTCGGGTGATTTATGGGACCCCCTTGACAGTTCGCCTTGAATAAAACTCCTTCAGCAAGGCCCAACCTTGGTTTTACCATTTGCCACCTAAGCCTTTTTCCCCCGGGTTTTCTAGAGCCCGAGGGTCATCTTTATTTTAAACCCCCGGGCCAGTGTTCCTCTGAATACTGGTCCAAACTAGAGCCCTTTGCAGCGCCACCTTGGGGAAACTCGAGGATTGGTTTTAGTTGTACGGACTGCTCATCCGGTGTGCCCTGAGAACGAGATATGTGCAGCTCCTATCGGGATTTGTCGGCACATTCGGGCGGCTTTGCTGGTCTTATTTTACCATTGTCGAAATGTCTTGTAAACCGGGATTCCGAGACTGATCGGGTCTTTCCGGGAGAAGGTTTATCCTTCGTTGACCGTGAGAGCTTATGATGGGCTAAGTTGGGACAACCCTGCAGGGTATTATCTTTCGAAAGTCGTGCCCGCGGTTATGAGGAAGATGGGAATTTGTTAATGTCCGGTTGTAGAGAACTTGTCACTTGACCCAGTTAAAATACATCAATTGTGTGTGTAGCCGTGATGGTCTCTTCTCGGCAGAGTCCGGGAAGTGAACACGGTTTGAGTTATGATTGACGTAAGTAGGAGTTCAGGATCACTTCTTGGTCATTGCTAGATGACGACCGTTCCGTTGCTTCTCTTCTCGCTCTCTCTTGCGTATGTTAGCCACCATATATGCTTATTGCCGCTGCAGCTCCACCTCATTACACCATCCTTCCCTATAGGCTTAAATAGTTTTGATCTCGCGGGTGTGAGATTGCTGAGTCCCCGTGACTCACAGATTCTACCAAAACAGTTGCAGGTGCCGACGATGCCAGTGCAGATGATGGGGTCGATCTCAAGTGGGAGTTCAACGAGGAACGTGGTCGTTACTATGTGTCTTTTCCTGATGATCAGTAGTGGAGCCCAGTTGGGACGATCGGGGATCTAGCATTTGGGGTTGTCTTATTTTCATCTGGATTTGACCGTAGTCGGTCTATATGGTTGTATTTTGGATGATGTATGAATTATATTTATGTATTGTGTGAAGTGGCGATTGTAAGCCAACTCTTTATCCCATTCTTGTTCATTACATGGGATTGTGTGAAGATGACCCTTCTTGCGACAAAACCACTATGCGGTTATGACTCTAAGTCGTGCCTCGACACGTGGGAGATATAGCCGCATCGTGGGCATTACAGAGAAGGAAGGAGTGCATCTACATACCCTTGTAGATCGCGAGCGGAAGCGTTCAAGTGAACGGGGTTGATGGAGTCGTACTCATCGTGATCCAAATCACCGATGACCGAGCGCCGAACGGACGGCACCTCCGCGTTCAACACACGTACGGAGCAGCGACGTCTCCTCCTTCTTGATCCAGCAAGGGGGAAGGAGAGGTTGATGGAGATCCAGCAGCACGACGGCGTGGTGGTGGAAGTAGCGGGGATCCCGGCAGGGCTTCGCCAAGCGCAAGCGGGAGGGAGAGGTGTCACGGGAGGGAGAGGGAGGCGCCAGGGGCTAGGGTACTGCTGCCCTCCCTCCCCCCCCCCACTATATATAGGGGTCCTGGGGGCGCCGGCCCCCTGGAGATCCCATCTGAGGGGGGGCGGCCAAGGGGGTGGCTTGCCCCCAAGCCAAGTGGGGCGCCCCCCCCACCCCCAGGGTTTCCAACCCTAGGCGCAGGGGAGGCCCAAGGGGGGCGCACCAGCCCACCAGTGGCTGGTTTCCCTCCCCACTTCAGCCCATGGGGCCCTCCGGGATAGGTGGCCCCACCCGGTGGACCCCCGGGACCCTTCCGGTGGTCCCGGTACAATACCGATAACCCCCGAAACTTTCCCAGTGGCCGAAACTGGACTTCCTATATATAATTCTTCACCTCCGGACCATTCCGGAACTCCTCGTGACGTCCGGGACTCCGAACAACTTTCGGGTTTCTGCATACTAATATCTCTACAACCCTAGCGTCACCGAACCTTAAGTGTGTAGACCCTGCGAGTTCGGGAGACATGCAGACATGACCGAGACGACTCTCCGGTCAATAACCAATAGCGGGATTTGGATACCCATGTTGGCTCCCACATGTTCCATGATGATCTCATCGGATGAACCACGATGTCGAGGATTCAATCAATCCCGCATACAATTCCCTTTGTTAATCGGTACGTTACTTGCCCGAGATTCGATCGTCGGTATCCCAATACCTCGTTCAATCTCGTTACCGGCAAGTCACTTTACTCGTACCGTAATGCATGATCCCGTGACCAACCACTTGGTCACTTTGAGCTCATTATGATGATGCATTACCGAGTGGGCCCAGAGATACCTCTCCGTCATACGGAGTGACAAATCCCAGTCTCGATCCGTGTCAACCCAACAGACACTTTCAGAGATACCTGTAGTGTACCTTTATAGTCACCCAGTTACGTTGTGACGTTTGGTACACCCAAAGCACTCCTACGGCATCCGGGAGTTACACGATCTCATGGTCTAAGGAAATGATACTTGACATTGGAAAAGCTCTAGCAAACGAACTACGCGATCTTTGTGCTATGCTTAGGGGTCTTGTCCATCACATCATTCTCCTAATGATGTGATCCCGTTATCAATGACATCCAATGTCCATAGTCAGGAAACCATGACTATCTGTTGATCAACGAGCTAGTCAACTAGAGGCTCACTAGGGACATGTTGTGGTCTATGTATTCACACATGTATTACGATTTCCGGATAACACAATTATAGCATGAACAACAGACAATTATCATGAACAAGGAAATATAATAATAACCATTTTATTATTGCCTCTAGGGCATATTTCCAACATGTCGATGATCCTGCGGCGGAGGGAGGCAGGAGGCGGGGATCACGGCCCTGTCGATGGATCCGGCGACGGAGGAAGGCAGAAGGCGCGGATCATGGCCCCGTCGATGGATCCGGCGACGGAAGGAGGCAGGAGGCGGCGGCGGATCCGTCGCCGGCCAGTCACGGTGCCGCGGGCTCCCTCGCTCCGGCTGCCGCCGTCGCTTGCACGCCCACGACGGCTGCCTCCGGCGGAAGAAGGCGGGTTGGGTTCGGGCTGGGCCCGGGGGATTCTACGGTGGTCTGCGCTCCGCGCCTATATAGGGCGGGGGGTAACAGAATACTATTCTGTTACGGGTAACAGAATAGTCCAGCCCTATATATATATATATATATAAGCAAACTTATGAAACTTCGCTGGAGCTGCAATCACGTGCGCTCGTTGGTGTTGGGATCTGGTCCCTCCTCTTTCCTTATTTGCATTTTGGTGTTATTAATCGTTTGATGATTATTTCCTCTTATAGAGGAAGATGACCCACGCCGTCTGCAACGTTAGAGTGCTGCGCATGCACTAGGCTTCCAGGATGGCAGTGCAGCAGGCAGTGACCACCAGTGTTCGGCTCGAACAGCTCCAACATAAATCTGCAGAACCGTCGGCTCCAACAGCAGGGTGTGTGGCAGCTTCTGACTTTGCCATGTTGATACATCTCCATAAAGTTCTCCAAAACAATTACCCAGCTGGCCCATGTGAACTATTTTGGTCGTATCTGCCTGAGGTTTTTGAAAGGCATCACCAAGTCTTACCTGTACAAGCTAGCTCCTTGGCAAACCATTGGACATACGGTTAAATCTTCCTTTTTTGTGACATTTTGCATTAAGTCTAGCACAGTACGTGTGTGACACTCAAATGAAGCACCTAGCAAATCAACCAATCTAGCTCTACCGAGCCATATGCAATAAAATAACTTGCTATACATATAGCAAAGTGCCGAGACACACAAAGCTCATTCTGTCCCAGCCCTTCCTCTCCATCACTCATCACCACCGCTCTAGCATGGAGCCCAGCCGACCATGCGCCTGCCCTGCCCTCCCTAACAGAGTAGATCGGGATCGGGCTCTTCTCTTCCTCCACTGCTACGCCAGCCTCCGCAACCGCCTTCTCTGCATTCATATCCTCCTCACATGACCCGTATAACAGCAACAGCGTCCCACCGCCCCCAGCCATCACACGTTACTCCCCCGTTCCATGACCCGTCGACGGTGCCACACCCACGACCATCACCACTTCTGTCGTGGCCGAGATCTGCCCGAGGAGGCGACACCGTGAAATCAAGTCCAGTCGACGAAGGAGAGCTGCACGTGGAGGAGGAGGAGCTCCATGCGGTCGCGACGCCCATGGAACTAGCAGCTGAGTGCAGGTGAGTGATGGGGCCAGACCGTGCCATCTGATTTCCTTCTGCGCTCATGAAGAGGTGCTCCGGTACAGGCTGTCCACAGTCGTCAATGGCGCGAGGTGCTGCTGCCCACCCCCAACTCTGTCCTCCTCTCGGCTGCGTTGGATGCAGCAGTGGGGCTTGTCGTCCTCGGGCACCCATACTTAAACGGTGTGGTGGCAATAGGCAAATAGAGAAGGCCGGGTTTCTATTCGACTACTCGTACGTGGTCGCCTCAAGGTGACCTGAGGCAAGCGGCTCGAACCAACCAGACCCATCCTTCCAAAACGATTGTCTCTCGCCCCTCCCATGCCATGGAAGCCAAAGACCAGAGGGGAAACCCTTCTCCCATCTAGGGAGAAGGTCAAGGAAGAAGAAGAAGGAGGGGGGCTCTCTCCCCCTCGCTTCCGGTGGTGCCAGAACACCGCCGGGGGCCATCATCATCACCGTGATCTCCACCAACACCTCCGCCATCTTCACCAACATCTCCATCACCTTCCCCCCCCCCCTCTATCTACAGCGGTCCACTCTCCCGCAACCCGATGTACCCTCTACTTGAACATGGTGCTTTATGCTTCATATTATTATCCAATGATGTGTTGCCATCCTATAATGTTTGAGTAGATTTTCGTTGTCCTATCGGTAATTGGTGAATTGCTATGATTGGTTTAATTTGCTTGTGGTTATGTTGCTGCCCTTTGGTGCCCATCATATAAGCGCGCGCGTGGATCACACCATAGGGTTAGTTGTATGTTGATAGGACTATGTATTGGAGGGCAAGAGTGACACAAGCTTCAACCTAGTGTAGAAATTGATGCATACGGGATTGAAGGGGGGCCAATATATCTTAATGTTATGGTTGGGTTTTACCTTAATGAACGTTAGTAGTTGCGGATGCTTGCTAATAGTTCCAATCATAAGTGCATAGAATTCCAAGTCAGGGATGACATGCTAGCAGTGGCCTCTCCCACATAAAACTTGATATCGGTCTAATAATGTAGTCAATTGCTTAGGGACAATTTCGCAACTCCTACCACCACTTTTCCACACTCGCTATACTAACTTTATTGCTTCTTTATCTAAACATCCCTAGTTTTTATTTACTCACTCTTTATTATCTTGCAAACCTATCCAACAACACCTACAAAGTACTTCTAGTTTCATACTTGTTTTAGGTAAAGCGAACGTCAAGCGTGCATAGAGTTGTATCGGTGGTCGATAGAACTTGAGGGAATATTTGTTCTACCTTTAGCTCCTCGTTGGGTTCGACACTCTTACTTATCGAAAGAGGCTACAATTGATCCCCTATACTTGTGGGTTATCAAGACCTTTTTCTGGCGCCGTTGCCGAGGAGTTATAGCGTGGGGTGAATATTCTCGTGTGTGCCTGTTTGCTTTATCACTAAGTAGTTTTTATTTTGTGCTCTTGTTTTCTATCTTTAGTTATGGGTAGGAAATGCAAAATACCAAAAAAATAGTTGTACCTACTACACCAATGGTTGAAGAACCACTCAAAATCTATCACACTCCTGAAGCTTTTTACTTGGATCATCTTCGATCCCTATGTGCTCGTGCTGAAACCCCAACTAGCTTAGTTGAGGGAAAATCTTTAGATGAGCATGCTTGTTATGTGCGACACCGCTTATCTCAAAAAGGGAAACTTTTACTGGATCAAATTCATCGTTTGCAATGCTATGCATGGAATTTATGTGAAATATATGATTTTACCTGTTGTTCTGAAGACCCTAAGAAACACCTTCCCTACCAATGTGAGTTTAGTGATAATGGAATCGTATCTTCATATGCTAAGGGTGTTTATAATTACTATGATGTTCAGCAAATTGAAGAATTTGTTACTTTTAAGGGTGCTTATGAAATTGCTTCTTTGATTGAAAAGTATGATGCTACTTTTTACAAATCTGAAAATTTTGCCATACTTAAATATTGTTATGATAATTATGCTTCTAATGCCTATGTTAAACCATATATTGAGGACTCCCCCGTTGTCCAAGAAGAGACTAATATTTTGCAGGAGCCTATGGAAGAAGGAATTGATGAAACTGTGGGCTCGTCGGATGAAAAAGATGATGAGGAGAGCGAAAAGGAGGAAGAGCGGATTAGCTACCCGTGCCCACCTTCTAATGAGAGTAACTCTCCAACTCATACATTGTTTAATTTCCCTACGTTCTTACCGAAGGATGAATGCCATGATAATTGCTATGATCCCATTGATTCGTTTGAAATATCCCTTTTTGATGAACTTGATGCTTGCTATGCTTGTGGCCAAGATGCCAATATGAATTATGCTTATGGAGATGAACTTGCTATAGTTCCTAATGTTAAACATGAAATTGTTGCTATTGCACCCACGCATGATAGTCCTATTATCTTTTTGAATTCTCCCGACTACACTATATCAGAGAAGTTTGCCCTTATTAAGGATTATATTGATGGGTTGCGTTTTACTACTACACATGATGATTTTGATAGATATAATATGCATGTGCTTGCTGCTCCTACTTGCAATTATTATGAGAGAGGAACTACATCTCCTCCTCTCCATGTTTCCAATATGATAAAATTGCAAGAAACTGTTTATACTATGCATTGGCCTTTACTATGTGTGCATGAATTGTTCTTGTATGACATGCCGATGCATAGAAAGAGAGTTAGACTTCGTCATTGCTTGATATATGTTAATTTATGATCACTACTAAATTACAAATCATTGTTAATTAAAATTGGCTTTGATATACCTTGGGATCCGGGTGGATCCATTACTTGAGCACTATACGCCTAGCTTAATGGCTTTAAAGAAAGCGCTGCCAGGGAGACAACCCGGAAGTTTTAGAGAGTCATTTATTTCTGTTGTGTGCTTTTATAAAGTTTAAAAATAAAAATAATGTGCCAAGATTTGCCTTTAGGTTGTTTACATTGCTTGTTGGTTTGTGCGGTGCAAGACAAAAACTTTGGCTGTAGTGCGCGATTTTACATTTTTTTTACTGGAACGTCAAACGGTTCTGAAACTTTTTTCACTGTCTTTCTATACAAATGTTTTTTTCCTAATTTTGGCAGAATTTTTGGAGTACCAGAAGTATGGTGAATGTTCAGATTACTACAGACAGTCCTGTTTAAGACAGATTCTGTTTTTGATGCATAGTTTGCTTGTTTTGATGAAACTATAAATTTCTATCAGTGGATTAAGCCATGGAAAAGTTATATTACAGTAGCTACAATGCAAAAACAAAATATGAATTGGTTTGCAACAGTACTTAGAGTAGTGATTTGCTTTATTATACTAACGGATCTTACCGAGCTTTCTATTGAGTTTTGTGTGGATGAAGTGTTCGAAGATCGAGGAGGTCTCAATGTGAGGAGAAGGAGGAGAGGCAAGAGCTCAAGCTTGGGGATGCCCAAGGCACCCCAAGTAAATATTCAAGGAGACTCAAGCGTCTAAGCTTGGGGATGCCCCGGAAGGCATCCCATCTTTCTTCAACAAGTATCGGTATGTTTTCGGATTCGTTTCGTTCATGCGATATGTGCAAATCTTGGAGCGTCTTTTGCATTTAGTTTTCACTTTTGTTTGATGCATCATGCTGGTATGAAATAGTCCATGGTTGATTTATAGAATGTTCATTGCACTTCACTTAAATCTTTTGAGTATGGCTTTATAGAATGCTTCATGTGCTTCACTTATATCATTTGAAGTTTGGATTGCCTGTTTCCCTACACATAGAAAACCACCATTTGTAGAATGCTCTTTTGCTTCACTTATATTTGTTAGAGCGTGGGCATATCTTTTGTAGAAAGAATTAAACTCTCTTGCTTCACTTATATCTATTTAGAGAGATGACAGGAATTGGTCATTCACATGGTTAGTCATAAAATCCTACATAAAAACTTGTAGATCACTGAATATGATATGTTTGATTCCTTGCAATAGTTTTGCGATATAAAGATGGTGATATTAGAGTCATGCTAGTGGGTAGTTGTGGATTGTAGAAATACTTGTGTTGAAGTTTGTGATTCCCGTAGCATGCACGTATGGTGAACCGTTATGCAACGAAGTTGGAGCATGAGGTATTTATTGATTGTCTTCCTCATGAGTGGTGGTCGGGGACGAGCGATGGTCTTTTCCTACCAATCTATCCCCCTAGGAGCATGCGTGTAATACTTTGTTTCGATGACTAATAGATTTTTGCAATAAGTATGTGAGTTCTTTATGACTAATGTTGAGTCCATGGATTATACGCACTCTCAGCTTTCCATCATTGCTAGCCTCTTCGGTACCGTGCATTGCCCTTTCTCATCTCGAGAGTTGGTGCAAACTTCGCCGGTGCATCCAAACCCTGTGATACGATACGCTCTATCACACATAAGCCTCCTTATATCTTCCTCAAAACAGCCACCATACCTACCTACTATGGCATTTCCATAGCCATTCCGTGATATATTGCCATGCAACTTCCATCATCATCATATACATGACTTGAGCATTTATTGTCATATTGCTTTGCATGATCGTAAGATAGCTAGCATGATGTTTTCATGGCTTGTCCGTTTTTTGATGTCATTGCTATGCTAGATCATTGCACATCCTAGTATACCGCCGGAGGCATTCATATAGATTCATATCTTTGTTCTAGATATCGAGTTGTAATATTGAGTTGTAAGTAAATAAAAATGTGATGACCATCATTATTA
>NC_057814.1:293464486-293469010 GCF_018294505.1 Triticum aestivum | reverse complement strand
AGAGAGGCCAAAGAAGCCTAAAAAAAGAAAAGAAAAGAAAAGAAAAAAATAAGAGAAAAGAGAGAAGGGACAATGTTACTATCCTTTTACCACACTTGTGCTTCAGAGTAGCACCATGTTCTTCATATAGAGAGTCTCTTGAGTTATCACTTTCATATACTAGTGGGAATTTTCATTATAGAACTTGGCTTGTATATTCCAACGATGGGCTTCCTCAAATGCCCTAGGTCTTCATGAGCAAGCAAGTTGGATGCACACCCACTTAGTATCGGTTTGAGCTTTCATACACTTATAGCTCTAGTGCATCCGTTGCATGGCAATCCCTACTCCTCACATTGACATCAATTCATGGGCATCTCCATAGCCCGTTGATTAGCCGCATCGATGTGAGACTTTCTCCTTTTTGTCTTCTCCACACAACCTCCACCATCATATTCTATTCCACCTATAGTGCTATATCCATGGCTCATGCTCATGTATTGCGTGAAAGTTGAAAAGGTTTGAGAACATCAAAAGTATGAAACAATTGCTGGCTTGTCATCGGGGTTGTGCATGATTTGAATATTTTGTGTGGTGAAGATAGAGCATAGGCAGACCATATGATTTTGTAGGGATAACTTTCTTTGGCCATGTTATTTTGAAAATACATGATTGCTTTATTAGTATGCCTGAAGTATTATTGTCTTAATGTCAAATGATAGACTATTGCTTTGAATCATTCGTGTCTTAATATTCATGCCATGATTAGATTATGTGATCAAGATTATGCTAGGTAGCATTCCACATCAAAAATTATCTTTTTTATCATTTACCTACTCGAGGACGAGCAGGAATTAACCTTGGGGATGCTGATACGTCTCCGTCGTATCTATAATTTTTGATTGTTCCATGCCAATATTATACAACTTTCATATACTTTTGGCAACTTTTTACACTATTTTTGGGACTAACATATTGATCCAGTGCCCAGTGCCAGTTCCTGTTTGTTGCATGTTTTTTGTTTCGCAGAAAATCCATATCAAACGGAGTCCAAACGGGATAAAAACTGACGGAGATTTTTTTGGAATATATGTGATTTTTGGGAAGAAGAATCAACGCGATACGATGCCCGAGGGGACCACGAGGCAGGGGGCGCGCCCCAGGGGGTCAGGCGCCCCCTGGACCCTCGTGGTCACCCCGTAAGGAGGTTGGTGCCCTTCTTTCGCCGCAAGAAAGCTAATATCCGGATAGAGACCGTGTCCAAAATTCAGCCCAATCGGAGTTACGGATCTCCGGGAATATAAGAAACGGTGAAAGGGCAGAATAAGGAATGCAGGAACAGAAGGAAACAGAGAGACAGATCCAATCTCGGAGGGGCTCTCGCCCCTCCCATGCCATGGAAGCCAAAGACCAGAGGGGAAACCCTTCTCCCATCTAGGGGAAGTCCAAGGAAGAAGAAGAAGAAGGGGGGCTCTCTCCCCCTCTCTCTCCCGGTGGCGCCGGAACGCCGCCGGGGCCATCATCGTGCGACGGCGATCTACACCAACACCTCTGTCATCTTCACCAACTTCTTCATCACCTTCCCCCATCTATCTACAGCGGTCCACTCTCCCGCAACCCGCTGTACCCTCTACTTGAACATGGTGCTTTATGCTTCATATTATTATCCAATGATGTGTTGCCATCCTATGATGTCTGAGTAGATTTTCGTTGTCCAATCAGTAATTGGTGAATTGTTATGATTGGTTTAATTTGCTTGTGGTTATGTTGCTGTCCTTTGGTGCCCATCATATGAGGGTGCGCGTGGATCACACCATAGGGTTAGTTGTATGTTGATAGGACTATGTATTGGAGGGCAAGAGTGACAGAAGCTTCAACCTAGCATAGAAATTGATGCATACGGGATTGAAGGGGGACCAATATATCTTAATGCTATGGTTGGGTTTTACCTTAATGAACGTTAGTAGTTGCGGATGCTTGCTAATAGTTCCAATCATAAGTGCATAGAATTCCAAGTCAGGGATGACATGCTAGAAGTGGCCTCTCCCACATAAAACTTGCTATCGGTCTAGTAACGTAGTAAATTGCTTAGGGACAATTTCGCAACTCCTACCACCACTTTTCCACACTCGCTGTACTAACTTTATTGCTTCTTTATCTAAACAGCCCTAGTTTTTATTTTCGCGTTCTTTATTATCTTGCAAACCTATCCAACAACACCTACAAAGTACTTCTAGTTTCATACTTGTTTTAGGTAAAGCGAACGTCAAGCGTGCGTAGATTTGTATCGGTGGTCGATAGAACTTGAGATAATATTTGTTCTACGTTTAGCTCCTCGTTGGGTTCAACACTCATACTTATCTAAAGAGGCTACAATTGATCCCCTTGTGGGTTATCACACCTATCGGCACAATTCCACACATCATATGAACAATAATAGTGAAGGTGGGTCCAGCGTGCAACGCACAAGGTTGGTCGGTGGATAGTAGATAGATAGTCACACACACACACACAGAGAGAAGAGTGATTCACAGAGGGGATTGTTGTCTGTGGGAGGAACCCCCTTTTTCTGCACGAGGAACCCTCTTCATAGGGTTGACATTGCATGCACACAAAAAGAGATATCAAGGACTAAAGAACATGGAAGCGATAGATAACTAGACACATCAACCACCGCAACACTTACATTACGTGGAGGACCTTCGTTTTACATTGTCGGAACCATGCACACACCACCTGATGGCACCCTTCTATCTTCACGAGAACATCATATATAGGGGGGTGTTGCAACCCCCGACACCATCCTCCCCCGTGTAAGTTGGCTTAAATGAAAAATGGCCACCACAAATGCTTACATTATGTGAAGAACCTCTGTTTTAGATTATCGGAACCACACCCACCCAACCCGAGGAACCCTTCTTTCTGCGTTCGAGAACTTTCTCTATAGGATCAACTTTACATAACCGCACAAGGGGGGCCTCCCTTTGTGGGTTTCACGCGTGAAAGGGCATGTCTCTCTTTAATTGGTTTTGGTGTTTATGACAATGTGTTTTGCGGACTAACCGTTGTCGGTCCCCACCCTCGCCGACCGTCCTTGTCGCCGCCTCGACCCATGCAACAGCTGCACCTGCGGTTGCGGCCCTTAGCAATGATGTTTGCAGCCCGTGGCCACCTCAGTCACCGCCGTCAGGTGCACCCAGCCATCATGGTTGTAGGACATGGTCACAGGCATGGGAGCACCCGGCCGCCGGCGACAGAGCTCGTGGTGGCTCGAGGATATAAGCAACTTCAACGCGCCGACGCATAGTATTCGCATGTCCGTTTGTGTTCGCGGAGGCAAAAAAGTTGCCCAACGAACATACCCATTTCTATTTTCTGTACATTTTGTCTGTCCGGACCCATTTTCGCCTTAAATTTGGGTCGAAGACGGACAGAAACCAGACGTTTTTTGTGTCCTCTTCGTCTGCCTTTGTCCGCTGCATGTTTCTCCTGGCCCACTTGCCATATATCCACCAACATTTTTAATTTTTTTCTCTCTCTCTCCCCGCTGCACACCTCGCCACTGACGCGGCATCACCCAGCCATGTCGCCACAACTTCGCTGCTCAGTCGAGGTAACCCCGTCTCCAGCCGGACGAGGCCGTGGAGGTCGAACCATCGCGCGTCAAACGGCTCCAGCGTGGCGAATGTGTCAGTGTCGGCCTCGCCTCCCCCGCGCTCGGCAGGCAACGGGGCTGAGAGCCCGCGCCCGGCAGGCCACGCAACCGCAAAATTGTTGCGAGCCCGCGCCCGGAGCCCTCCCTGCTGCGGCGGCCTCCAATGAGGCGGCGACGGGAGCATTGGGGCTGCGGGAGATGGCGCGGCGGCACTCCCTCCGGCACCAGGCGCAACGGCCTCCAATGCGTCAGTGGCCGGGGTACCGAGCCAGCAGGAGACGAGGCAACCGCCGGGTCTGAGGGATCCTCCATGTCGCGTGTTTACTTTGGCCTATCTTTTTTCTATTTACAAAAAGTTACAAGTCCGCTCGAAATAGGTCCTTCGCGTTGGGTATCGGCCGTGTCCGTCTGTCCGCCGGTGTCCATCTGTCCGTTTGCTGACTCAGACGGTCAGAAAACAGACAAAATCAGTGTCCGTTTTTGTAGGCGTGTTGGAGTTGCCCTCACGGAGGAGTTGCCCTAATCAGAGGGATGTTTGGCATCGATAAAGGGGGCACAACAATACAACATACTGCCAATGGTTGAAGCTGTGAAGATGACGTATGGGCCTCGGATGACAGTTCAGGAAAAGAACAAGTTCAAAGTGGCGCTGGTGATTTGCGCATGGACGTACCTTCTTGTGAGAGGGTATCCCGCATCCTTATAGAGCCATTAACTATTCCATAGTCATCATTGCTACATGTGTTGTATTGGGTTTTTGTTAGAGGCTGTATAAACAAGCGAATTGTCGTATCTGGAAGCCCCTCCAAGATGGCTCTCTCCTCTCCTCTCCCTCCCCTGGTGGCGCCTCCCTCCCCCTCCTCTCCTCTGGCGGCGGCGTCGCCCCGTGC
>NC_057814.1:293451246-293464255 GCF_018294505.1 Triticum aestivum | reverse complement strand
CTGGCGGCGCGCTCCTCCCCCTCCTCTGCCCCGGTCCCCTCGCCTCGCTCCATCCTTCCCGCTCCTTCTCGGGCCAATAGGTTCTGGGTTCTCGATTCGGAAGATTCGGGGTCGGATTCCGATGTTTTTCCTCCCCCTCCTCGTCCGATTCCTGTGGGTGGCCTCTCCATCGTTTCGGCCCCGGGCCGCCGTCGGAAGTTTGCGCCTGGAGGGCACAGGCGGCTTCCCGGTGTCGTGGTGGTGGAGGATGGCTGGCGCCGTGTTTCCCGTGGGCGACGCCGTGCTGCGGCCTGGTCTCCGGTTCCGGGGCTCTGGTAGGGGCGGGAGGGGAGATGGCTGCGGCATCCTCTCCTTCCTCCCTTCCGGTGGTCCTCCCCGCCTGTTCGCTCTCTGGGGGGTCGGCCCCGGCTCCGTCTACGGCGGCGGCGCCAGCGCCTAACCTAGATCTGGCGCTGGGGTCTGTGGTGGGTACTGTGTCTGGGCTGCGGGCCCTTGTGCCGCTTGATGGGCCTGGTGGGCCTGGGTCGGTGCCTGCCCTGGACTGTGTGTCTGTTTTCCCTCCCCTCCCTTTCTTGGCTTCTGGGCCGCGGGTGGCCCAGGCCCACTCCCCCTCCCCCCTCGGCCCTCCCTGTCGGCTCGGGCCTGGCTCGGTCTGGCTATATATGGATCCGGAAGGGGTCGGTCCCCCCATTTCTAGGGTTTCCTGTCTCCTCTTCCGATCTGCGTCGTCGCCGCTTCCCCATTCGCTTCTTCTCCAGATTTGCTCCTCCTCCTCCTCCCCTCTCCTGTTCGTTTGCTGCGGTGGTCGCGATGGATCGTTCGCGCGGGTCCTCTAGCGAGGCCGTCTCCGGCCAGAAGCGGGGCGTGACGGATCTGGCGAGGCGGCGGCTGATCTGGAGTATGAAGTCGCGCTGCGCACTAAGCTCTAGGCGTCGCTCGCTCCGGAGGCGGGGTCGGCGGCGGCGGCGCCCGGCTCGCGTGCCTCTGGTTCTGGGCCGGCAGATCCCTCGCTGCCTCTGCCTGGATCTTCTCCGGCCGTTGCTGAACCTTGGGAGTTGGCGGCTGCGGGTAGTCGGGCTGGTTCTTCTAGCCCGGTTCCGCCGCCTCCTCTGCATGGTGCTGCTCCCCAGGGTGGTGGTCCGGTGCGAGCTCCGGCGGTGGCTGGTGGGGGTCCGTCGGGCTTCGTCCCGCGGGGTGCGTCGGGGGCGCCGGTCTGCCATACCGTTGGCGCTGCTGCTGGGCGGGGCGTCGAATCTGGGCCCGGCGCGGCTGGTGATGGTATTCTCCCCCCTCCCCTCGTGGATCTGGTCGCGTGCCTCCGCAATCTCAGGTCGCCAACCCTACTCTCACATGCTTCGCGTGCCACCGTCCTGGTCATTTCCAGTCCCGATGCCAAAACCCCCCCTTCTGCCTCATCTGTAGGGAAGATGGTCACCTCACTGTGGACTGTCAGAACCGTACCAAGCCTCCTGCCTTTGTCCATTATGGTCTTGGCCTTCCTGGGTGCTCCTTCTTCGCCTTAGATAGGGAGGTCCCTGTTGTTGCTCCTATTCCAGCGCTCTCCAACGTCGGCATCATTTCTGTCTAGTCCAAACGCATCACATCCCAGGTCCTTCTCAATGAGCTCCGGCTGTGGGATGAGGGGGGGTGGGATTGGCAAATCCGTCAGCTTTCAGACTTTGAGTTTGCTGCGACTTTCCCCTCCAAGGAAAGCCTCCGGATGATTTCCTCCTGTACTAGCTTTACTTTGCCTCTGAATCAATTGGTTATCTCGGTCAAGGCTGCATCTAATGGCTCCAAGGCTATCTCCTCCCTGTCTGATGTATGGGTTTTAGTTGATGATGTCCCTCCTGTGTTGCGTTCCACGGCGTTTCTGATGGCTTCCGGGGTGCTTATCGGCAAACCTATTGAGGTTGATCAAGACTCCCTGGCTATTCTCGGGTCGGTTCGTCTGCGGGTGTGGTGTGTCGATCCCCTCTGTATCCGTGGCTCCATTGATGTCTTCCCCTCGGCTGGAGGCTTCCGGCTCAGGGTTCGGGTGGAGGGTGACTCGGGCCCGGTGTCGCCCCCGCCTCCTGCTTCTGGCAATGATGACAAAAGCAAGGATGGTGACGGCTGTCCGGAGGATTCTATGCATGCAATGATCAGCGCTTTACCCAGTCAGAGTGGGACGGGCTCTCTCCAGAAGACCAGGACCTGCTGAAGGAGAATGCTCCGGTCGGTGGGGGGCTAATGATTCACTGCCGGACTCGGTTGGAGGGGCTGCTGCTTCTGGTGGGGCGAAGGGAACACCATTTTCGGCGGTGTGCTCTAACCTTCCAGCTCGCCCTGCCTCTCCATCCCTCTCAAGCATTGAAGACTTGCCCCCGGCCGGCCCCTTAGCCTCCAAGAAGAAGAAGAAGTCGTCGGTCAAGAAATACTCTGCTAAAAGCAGGGCGTCTGGTGATTCAAGGCAGTCTGCGGCTGGGCTCTGCCGCAGGCTGGATGCTAACATGGGTACGGCCTCGGGCCCGTCTTCTGCTGCGGCGTCTCCTTGCCGTGTCCGCCCTGCGCCGTTGCGCTCGCCGGCGTCCACGGCCCGCAAGAGCGGTCGCGTCTCCAACAGCGGCGAGCGGGTGGCTGATCGGGCCGCTCGGCGCGCTGCGGCTCGGGATCTGCCTCCTTCAGGTTCGCGTCCATGCCCCACCCCCTCACCTAACCCCGTTGTTCATTCTCCTGTTCGTTTAGTGCTTCCGTCTCAATCTGATGATCATTTGCTTAGTATTTTAGATGATGTGGGTATTTCCTTTGATGCTAGTTTGGGTTCTCCTTCTTCCTTGCTTGGCATTATTAGGGCTAATGAAATAGCTCAGGCTGACATCGCTAAAGCCAAGGAGGCTAGGCTGGGATCTACTGCCCCACTGGTTGTGGCCGGTGGGGATGAGGGGGGATCTGACAAGAGTCAGGCTCTCCCGGCTGTTTCTAAACGTGGGGCTGGGAAACGTGCTAAATATTGCAAGGCTCCTAGCAGGTCAAGCCTTCGAATTAAAAACCTCTCTTTGAGATGAAGGCTCTATTTTGGAATATTAGGGGTTTCGGCACTAGGGGGCGCAGGGACCAGCTAAAAGACTTGGTTCGTTCTGAAAATGTTGATATCATTGGACTTGTCGAGACTCTCAAACCGTCCTTCTCCCCAAATGAACTCTCAGCCGTTTCTGGGACCGATAGATTCGATTGGAACTGTGTGGCTCATGTTGGTCATTCGGGTGGTATTCTTCTTGGCACTAAGAAAGACGTTTTTGATTTTGTCGCTTTTGACCATGGCATTTTTTGGGCTAGCGCGGTGGTTTCTCACTGAATCCTTAATTCTTTACTAGAAATTATGGTGGTATATGGTCCGGCTGACCATTCTATGTCATATATTTTTCTGGATGAACTTTGTAATAAAATTGAATCTTGTGAGTCACCGCTACTGATTGGGGGAGACTTCAATTTGATGCGCTACCCTTCGGATAAGAGCTCCTCTAACTTCTCATGGCCGCTGGCCGACGCGTTCAATGCTTTCATCAGAGACACGGCGATTCGTGAAATTTCTAGGGTCGGGGCCCGTTACACCTGGACGAATCGTCAAGCATCTCCCATTCGTTCAGTCCTTGATCGGGTTTTCTTGTGTCCTAGATGGGATTCGTTGTTTCCCCGTGTCATTCTCAGAGCCCTGGCTATAGTGGGCTCGGACCACTCCCCTCTGATTCTTGATGATGGTACTCGTTCGGTTGCCTTTCCGAGGTTTCAGTTCGATGCCTCCTGGCTCCATATTGAGGGTTTTGCTGACTTGATTGCGCAAAAGATTTCGTCTTTCCTGTCTTCTAACCGCCGATCTTTTGGTCCGATGGACGACTGGCACCAGTGCTCCTATTTTCTTCGTAGATTTCTTCGGGGTTGGTCTAAAAATCACTTTGCTGAGTCAAGGCGGGACAAAGTTAGGCTGGCTGCTCAAATTGATGTGCTTGATGCTCGCGCGGACAACTTACGCCTCTCCCCGACCGAGTGGCAGATCTGGTACGGTCTTGAAGAGGCCCTTTTGGGTATCCATCGTCAGGAGGAAGTGTTTTGGAAGCAAAGAGGCACTATTAATTGGACTCTAAAGGGTGAATCTCCCACGACCTATTTCTTTGCCATCGCGAACGGTAGACGTCAGCGATGTCTGATCGATAGCCTCCTTATCGATGGCGTCAGGGTCTCTGATCAATCTGTGATTATGCAACATGTGGTCCAATTCTTCTCTAATCTCTTATCTGCTAAACCCGAGGTGGGTTTTAGGTTGGCGCCTACCTTCTGGTCTCCCCTCGACCAGATTTCGAGCGATGAAAACGAGGGATTGATGATACCCCCTTCTGAAGAGGAGATCTTCGATGTGATCCGAACTGCCAATTCTAATGCGGCCTCTGGGCCTGATGGCTTCTCCATCCCTTTCTTTAGGCAGTTCTGGCCTTAGCTAAAGGGCCTCATTCAGGCAATTATCCAAGGTTTTTGGCTGGGAACTGTTGACATCTCTAGATTCAATTACACGGTGCTCACTCTCATTCCTAAGGTCAAAGGTGCTGACTTGATCTCCCAGTTTAGGCCCATTGCCTTAATTAACAACTTTGCGAAGATCCCGGCTAAGGGTCTGGCTACCAGGCTTTCTCCGATCTCCCATCGCGTCATTAGCCCTTTCCAATCGGCGTTTATAAAGGGTAGATTTATTCTGGATGGTGTTCTATGCTTGCATGAGATTGTCCATGACTTGCGAACCAAGGGCACTAAGGCAGTGGTTCTTAAACTTGACTTCGAGAAGGCTTATGACTCGGTGAGCTGGAATTTTCATCGCCAAGTCCTTCTTGCTAAAGGTTTCGAGAGTGCGGTGGTTCACCGTCTTATGCAGCTCGTCTCGGGAGGGCACACGGTTGTGGCTGTTAATGGGCAGATTAGTAATTTCTTTGCTAACGGTAGGGGCCTTAGACAAGGAGACCCGGCGTCCCCCCTTCTCTTTAACTTCGTTGCGGATGCTCTCTCTCATATCCTTTCTCGAGCAGCTAGTGCTGGTCACATTACTCCTGTTAGTTCTCACTTGATCCCCAATGGCATCACTCATCTTCAATACGCGGACGACGCCGTTATTATGGTTGAACTTAATGAGGCTAGTCTCACGAACATGAAATTCCTTCTCCTATGCTTTGAAGCGCTATCGGGTCTTAAAATTAACTTTTCAAAGAGCGAAGTAATTGTGACTGGGGTACCTGATTCTGAAGCTCAGAGAGTGGCGCATCTTCTGAACTGCTCCCTTGGTTCTTACCCTTTCAAATACCTGGGCCTCCCAATCTCCCCTCTCAAGCTATTGGCAAAAGACTTTGCCCCGACAGTGACTAAAGTAGGGAACAGAGTCCTGCCGTGGAGAGGCCGTTATAATTCCCAGGCGGGCAAGGTTGCCCTCACTAATGCGTGCCTTTCCTCCCTTTCGATGTTTCTAATGGGCTTTTATCTCCTGTCCGGAGGGACTCACGCTGGTTTCGACAAGCATAGGGGTGCTTTTTACTGGAACTCCTCTAACAATAAGCACAAATATAGGATGGTTAAGTGGGATCTAATTTGTAGGCCTAAGAACATGGGGGGCTTAGGCATCATTAACACGGTGGTCATGGACAAGTGCCTCATGATAAAATGGTGGTGGAAAATTATGTCCCTCGAGGAGCGCCCCCTCTGGTTATCTCTCCTCAAAGCTAAGTATTTCCCCTCCTCGAGCCCCATGTTCGCCTCTTCCTCAGGTGGGTCCCAATTTTGGCGTCAGCTTGTTAAAGTTCGCCCGATCTTTCGGTCCCTCGTTAAGTTTGTAGTTAGGAATGGTAAGTCCACTCGTTTTTGGTTAGATTGGTGGGTTGGGGATACCACTCTCGCGGTGGCATACCCGACCCTGTTTTCGTATTGCTCTGCTCCCGAGATCTCTATTTCTGAGCTCTCGGCTCACAATTGAGACCTTGACTTCCGGCGATCCCTTTCTCCTGTGGAGTTGGATGATTGGAAACGTCTTACTACCTGCTTCCCCTTACTCTCAGAGGAAGATGACTCGGTTGTCTGGCCTCACTCTTCTTCGGGTCGTTTCTCAGCTAAGTCTGCGTACGCCAAACTTATCTCGGGTGCCCATACAGTGAAATTCAAGGATATTTGGTCGGCCCGTATACCTCCTAAGATAAAAAAAATCTTGTGGCAAGCCTTCCGTCGTAAACTCCCTGCGGCTGATCAAATTAGGAAGAGGAACGGGCCGGGCTCTGATAGATGCGCTTATGTGGGGCTCTTGAAAACACCGAGCACATATTTTTTCATTGCTCGTTGGCTAAATTCCTTTGGAGTTGCATTAGACATTGGCTTCATGTTAATTGGAATCCATCTTCCTTCGAGGACCTGCGGCGATGTGTCAGTACTTTATCAGGCCGGTCTAAGAGAGTATTCTGGGTTGGTTGGGCAGCGATCTGTTGGTCGCTGTGGACTACTAGAAACAAGTTCACTATCGAGCATATTTTTCCGGCTAACCCTGTGAATTGCTTATTTAAAGCCAATGTCTTTTTGTAGCAGGGGAGATCATTGACTAAGGAAGTGGACTTAAAGGCTTTCGACGACATGTTATCTAAGATGAGATCTACGGCTTCTTCCCTGTTGCGGCGATCTAGGAGGATGGCTTAATCTCCTGTTCTTTTGGACTCTAGGCTGACATGCGTGCCATGTTTGGTGGTTGCCATGTACTCGTACTTCTTAAACTTTGCTCTGCTTCTATGACGTTTGGTTGGTTGTGTCGTGACTCTGCCTGGTGGCTTTATTTATAAAGTCGGGCGTATGCCTTTTCTCTAAAAATCACATGCACCGAGTCTGACTGAACGCAACGCTTGCATGTGCTCCGAGTCGATCGATCGTCCTGAAAAGCGACAGACAAAATGCTTAATGAATTTTGCAAGGCATGATGCTTATATTTTCTCTGCCATGGCCGGTGTGAAAAAATACCACCTGTCCTCCCAGTGTCATCGTCGAGTTGGGCAGGCACAATGGCGGCTGCACTGCAAACGGGTCTTCACCCCTGGCAATGCTCACGGTTGAACTTCGGCTTCCGTTGCTCGCGTTCCCATCTCCCAAACCACGCTTGTTTTCTCGATCAAACGATACTACAGCGCGGTTTCAGGTCAAGCGGATGGTCGTTTTTGCGTCGTAAAGTTTTCGTCCGGTTTACAAAACACTGCTCCCGTATGTCACTGGTCTACAAAACACTGCTCCCGTATTCCCCTGTCTCGCCGATCTCGCTTGGCGGTCACGGCCGACGAAAGCACCACAGTGGCTAGACCGGAGCACGGAGAGGCCAGCGCTGTTCGCCGGACACACCTCCATCAACCGCCAGAGTCGTCACCTCCCACCGCATCACCTCCACCACTGCGGCCTGCCACGGACGACCAACGTCCACCTCTACCCGGATGATTGCCCGCGCGCCCCGAGCTCTGGGCTGACGCCGCTGTCGCGTCCGCGCTGCCACCGGAGCGCCTCCATGCGTCGCCACCAAAGCGCCTTCCCGCGCCACCGCCACGTCAACCACGGCGTTGCTCTGCCACTGGGGAAGGGCCGAGTACCACGGGCCTAGTGGGGGCGTCTAGCTGCCTCGCTGGTCCCCGGCGATAGCGTTCGCGAAAGGCTGAAGCTTCCGCCGACCTGTGAGTTGAGGCGAGGGGGACCACGGATCCATGGTCGGTAGTGGTCGTCGACGGCGTCTCGCGTCATGGCAGCATCCAGGCTCGTGGTCAACCGTGTGTCCCGATCGTGCACTCTCTCCGTAGAATACTTGTGGTGGTCGTGGGCCGCTGGCCTTTCTTCTTTGCGTTCATAGAGTCTGTCGATACCAAGTGAGGACTCCGACCAACCAAGCATGCCGTACAGTGGTAATCATATACGGTTGTATTTTACTGATTTTTAGTAATATACAGTGCTAATCATATGCAAAAACTATCGCTGGACGTAGTAATTGCACGCCCGAGACGGCGGCACAAACATTTACCACATAGCCTTTTTTGGATGCGTTACACAGGGCTTTTTCCTCCGCCAGATACATCTTCATCACACGGCAGTTCAAACACTAGTCCGAACGGTGCAACACAGTCTTCATTTATCTAGACAAAAAATGGCAGGACGCGTCGCAGTCGATTTACCAGTACAGAGGGTGCGGAACCTTTCCTTCAGTTGGCAATACGAAAATGACAGTTTTTACGATGCCCGTGCCACGCCCAAGCCCAGAACTTTTAATAAATTGGCATCACCGGTTGATTTCAGAAGTTAGCCTGAAGTAGTTCCTGTCGCCCCTGCCACTTGAGAAAGCCGAAGCTGCTTTTTTGTTCTGGGTGCTCCTGCGAAGCTAGAGACTAGGTTGCCCATTCCTGGGTCTGCCACTCCAGAAAGGTGCATCCTCTCTTTCCTCATCTGCCCTGGCGAAATTCAATAATTGATGAAACTAGAACCTTATCCACCAAAAGGTGCGGATCTTAAAGCGAACGGTTCCGATAACCACCACCCGAGCTAGTGTGGGTAGCAAATCCATTCTCTCTTTCTCTCTCTCTCTCTCTCTCTCTATATATATATATATATATATATATATATATATATATATATATATATATATATATATCCTGGCAGCCTAGTGCATGCGCAGCACTCTAGCGTTGCAGACTGCGTGGGTCAATATATATAAGCTTATTCAGAAACCACCTTCCCCACTACCTTGTTTCTTTTCCCGAAGGGGGCGAGGGAGCGAGCGAGCGAGCTCCGGTCTGCCGCCGGCTGCAGCGCGACCACCTCTTACCTGTTCCTTCCTCAGGCGCGCAGCGAGCGACAGCGAGCAGAGCAGGTGAAAAAAGGCACCACCATCGACCACCTCTTCACTTTCCTCTGTCGACCCGATCAGGATCGGGATCGTGCCCCGCCACCTGAGTCCGTTCCCCTCCTACTCCGGCTGCCTGCCTCGCCCGCCTCGAGCTTATCGCCTCCCTGCACCTCCCCGTGCCCCACCTCTCTCCCTCCCAGCGCCGGTTCGTGCCCCACCTCTCTGCCTCCCTGCGCCACGCCTCATCCCGACCGGCCACCTTCCCCGGTTCGTAGACCCCATTGCGCTCGTCCCCTCGCCGTCAGGCCACGCAAGCCGGGCTCGCCCTCCCTGTCTGCATCGGCTCCGCCCTGACTTCGTGGAGCCACGCTGGAGCACAGGCGCCCTGATGACTGTATGGCAGCTACCCCCGCTGCTCCGGCGATGACCACCACGAGCCTGACCATGCTCCCAGTAGTGGACCTGCCTGCCACAGCCGTGCACATCTCTCGCTCCACCTACAGCCACCGGTCGGCGCCCCTCTTCACCAGCATTCTCCCTCCGGCCTGGCTCCCATCAACGAAATCCGACCGATGGACTCGTCGTCGCCACGCGGTGGCCTCCGCCATGCTCCTCCCACGGTGGCCTTATTCTCCCCATCACCACCCAGCCAACCCCCTCCACCCTTGCCTCCAGTGCCACCACTCCCCCGACCTCATGCTCGGTTGGCATGGCCATGGCGACCGAGGACACCGACCCTCCCCAAATTGCCGGCTGCTGCTTCCCTCTACCTCCTGGTCCGGCACACGACTCCGACGTGGCTCCTCCCCTGCCTCTAGATCCATGGCTTCCATATCTCTGCTTCGACGGCCTTATGCAGTTAGCTTAACTGAAAAATAGAAGTTAACCCAGCCGGCCTATGCAGGTAGCTTTACCTGAAAAAATGGTGAATTTAATTTCCCGAAACCAGCCGGCCTCACTTCAGGCGTCGAGCAGCATCAACTTCCCCCCAACGCAGTTAGCATTTTTTAACTGTACATGGTTGTTCTCTCTGAAAAATACTAGTAGGCATTGGCAGCGGTTGTGTATAGTTCATCAGTTACATAGTTTATAGTTTCTGAAGTTCTCAAATCTGGTTCTTTCTGTTTGTGTTTTGACTGCTACGTATAGTTTCAGCAGTTAGCCATTGCGATTAAGGAATATACTTTGAGAAGAACAAACACCAGTTATAAAAAATTGTTTCATTGCGCCGTCAATGACGGGTGAGATGGCATCACCCATGGAGTTCATTTGGTTCATTTTTTAAGAGTATTAATGCTTACAGTTATTGAGTAAAAAAAAGGAAAAGACAAGCAATGTGAAAGAATAAGATTACGTGTGGCAGAGAGAAGTTCCTTCATTTTTTTCTAAGAGCACTGCAATACTTGTTCCTTTGTGCACCATAAGTAAAACTAGATAATTTTATGAAAATGTATCATGTCACTGTCCGTGACTCCCTCTTTTTTAAGTCCACATTTTGTTGGTGGCTCGGTTAACTCCTGGGGTTTCAGCAGTTATGTATAAAAAACATAGAAAAGCCCGGGGGAATTAACTTTGGAATTTCTGCAATTGACTAAAAAACCCATAAAGAGTACAGTTCATTATTGAATAAAATAAAATGGCAGTTTATTTAGAAATTTGGAGCAGTTGTTCTATGGTTTTTTCAGCACAAAAAATCTCATTATATAAGCAAAAACAACTGTTAGCTTTTAGATGTTGTGGTGGTTCACTTGGGAGTATGTGTAGCAGTTAGCAAAAACAACAGTTAGTTTTTTAAAAAAAACTTTTTTACTCGGAGAAACCATCAGTTAGCTAGAGTCCAGCAGTTAGCTTGTGCCTTCAGGTTTAGTTCGGCTCTCCTAAAAAAAACTCATGTCTAGAAACATCTTACAGAACTTTGGTTTGAAAGTGTACATGTATCAAAAGAGCATTGTATGTATAAAAAAAGGTACAGTTACTTGCGCCAGCCAAGTAGTTCGATGGCTGGAAACACTTGCAATCCACTTGCTAAACAAAAATCGGCACTTGGCTTGCAAGGTACGTAGTAGCTTCGGTTCAGTTAACTACTAGTACTTCGTGAAGATATGCTATAAAAAAGGAGCGGTTAACTTCCGTTCAGTTAACATTGGTTTACTTTCAGTCCATTAACTTCACGTAGTAGCAGTACATATGAAAAGATGCACGAAATTAAAATAGTTCAAAGAAGAAGTTTCACTACTTAAAAAACTGGTTCTATTCGACCGGGCGGAAAATTCATCTTTAAAAAAGGAAAAAAGTTAACAATTTGACTAATTCACATCTAGATGTTTTTTAAGGATATCACATCTAAGCTCCCACAAATATATAATACAACAACAAGAAACAAAAAAAAGACTAGGACAAAAAAAAGACCACAATCAAAATAGACATGAGCTTAGATGTCACATAACTATGTCACATCTAGATGTGTCCTAGACACACCCAAAAGTTAACTCCAACATGGCAAAGGATGCTCATGCCTCATGGTCGTCACGGACGGAGACCTCGTGCTCCCAATCGCCAGCCACCTCCACCCTTGCCTCCAGTGCCATCCTCCACCGACCTGCTGCTCCACTAGCACCACCCCTCCAGGGCCACCTCTCTCCAAGCTAACTCCTTTGCAAAAAGCTACAGGGGAGCGCACCGGTGGTTCCTGATGTTCGTCAAAGAACAGTTTGGTATCAAATGCGGCTACAGTTAGCTCGTGCTAGGAAAAAGAAGCAACTCCCATTTTTGGATGGCCGTGGTGTTTACTGTTATGTGTAGTTATCTGTACTAAGACAAAGGAGTTAACTTTTTGAGATGAAGAAGTTCTTTCCACGAGTTAGCCACAATTAGCTATGAAAAAATTTCCCCAAGAAGTTAACAAATATGGGGAAAAAACGTCCATAGTGGCAGTTAACATCGGCCGACATGGTAGGTAACCTCGACATTCATGGCAGTTAGCGTGACCCCGGCAAAAAAGAACAAAAGAAAATAAATTAGTATCTGCAGTCCTCATAGTTAACACCAAGTTAACTGCCACAATCCCGGCAGTTAGCTATTTCAGTCCCGGCAGTTAACTTGACCCCAAAAATAAAGAACAAAAGAAAAAAATTAGTTTCTTCAGTCCGGCAGTTACCTTGCTCAGGATAGGGCAGTTAGCTATTACGGTCGAGCAGTTTGGGTGTTCGTCAGTTAGCTCGACCCGGGACAAAATGTAAAAGAAAAAAATTAGTACCTTCAGTCCAGCAGTTAACTTCTTGTTAACTGCCACAATCCCCGACGGTTAGCTATTTCAATACCGCCAGTTAGCTTGATCCGGGAAAAACCAGGAAAAAACAAAAAAATTGTTTCTTCAGTACCGACAGTTAGCTTGATCATCATATGTCAGTTAGCTATTCCAGTCGGGCAGTTAGCGTGTACTGTAGCAGTTCAGGCAAAAAATGACGAAAATGACGTTTGTTTTTTGAAAACTGCTCTTAAACCGTAGCGAATCTAAAAACGAGTTCTATATACCAAAGTTCGGGCTAATCCATAGCTTTCCAAAGGTATATCATATGCAACATTCCGACAAATGGTTTGAAAATTTATTTCGCAAAAACATTGAAAACTTGTTTGATGGATTTCTATTTTTTGAATTTTGTTTAAAACCCGAATTGATTTTGAGAAAATGATCAACATGAGTTTTTTGCTCCTTTTCAATAGCTATCCAACGGTATATCATTTGCATCATTCTGATGAATGGTTTAATAATTACGGCCAAAAAATGCGAAAAAATAGTGTGAGAAAAAGTCTGCCCGGCAGTTAACTAGTATAGGTCGCATAGTTTGTTGTCTATTCTCGCGCAGTTAGGAAGGGTTCCTGAATAGCTTATTCAGGAATGGGTTGCAGAATAGCTGGGATATATATATATATATATATATATATATATATATATATATATATATATATATATATATACACGTGTTACTATTCATCATCCAGGGTGCAGAATAAGTTATTCTTCACCCGAGGTAATCTTACGGTCACTTCCTAAATAAATTACGTTTAGAATATTAACAGTTACATGCATATTGATTCAATATGTAAAATTTGGTACAAAAAATAGGTTATAAGACTAGAAAA
>NC_057814.1:293449986-293450613 GCF_018294505.1 Triticum aestivum | reverse complement strand
ATGATCGTTTCATAAATAAATTACGTTTAAAATAAATATAGTTACATTCATCTTGATTCACTGCGTAAAATTTGGTATAAGAAAAAATGCATTTTATGTATATTTTACACTATGTTTTTACGTATGTAATTTTACGTAACATATACTACCATGTGGTAGTATATATTCAACTTTATCATTTTAATTATGTTTATATACTATATATAAGATACTCCAAAGTGAGTTACACGAAAAAATTACAAGTTGGCCCATAATTTTTATTATATTTATGAAATACGTACATATTTGTACGTAAAATGGAGCATACCCAAAATACGATACATACTACAAAAAAATAGTATATATAGTACCTAAACATTCTTATATACTACATACTACGCGTATATACTCTCCGATTTGATAGATACTACATACAACATACAAAACTGAAGTGATGGTAACTATCACCGGTGGTATATATATATGACAACACTATTTTAACCCGGATTAGAATAACTATTTGGATCGTCACACCCTATGTAGGGCCCGATTAGGTGCTCCGAACAAAAAAAACATCAGACCAACCACCCCACACCTCGCAGACCTTCTTCCCGATCTCGCTACCGCCTCCTCCGCCCCATCCGGCGT